>NW_010131862.1:0-15853 GCF_000699245.1 Pterocles gutturalis | reverse complement strand
CCGCTCTTGCCATAGATGGTGCTGAGTATCCATTACGGCCCGTGAAAGCCTTGTCAACATTTTTCCAAGGAAGAATGAAAATGTAAATAACTTTAAAATGATTCAGTGTCACTATGGTATGGAAAAAGGTCACACTGCTGGAGACCATTTATCTTTTCACCGATTTAAAGAGCTTTTTCCCTATTACATTTTTTGAAATTAATGTTTTTAAACATTACCCAAAGTAATGTTAACAATCATGGGGTTTATGGGATTGATTGTTATGCAGGCTGGGATTTAAATTGGAAAAGATTTGTCTTGGGTAGCTGTTGCTAGGGGAGTTTAACAGACTTTTTGATTTATTGCTTATAAAAATGTTTGTATGATTTAATGAAAAGGCAAAACCAGAGTTCCCATGCAAATAGGGGGGTAGAATATTCTTTGGGAGTGAGGTTTGGGATTATGGAAGCAGAGCTTGTGTGTGCATGTAAATGGTCAAGTACATAAATCTGAGGTGAGCCTGAAGGGATGGGGTGTTATTTGTAGATTAAGGGTTGTAGGGGAAAATAGGTCAGACTTGGTTTCCCCTTAGTGCTTCATTGAGCTGTGAGGGTGTTTGGACCTCTGTGTGAATTATCCATTGTGGATTTTTGGTTCCTGTTGCCTGCCAAGCATCAGAACAAGTGCAGAATGCTGCATGGACATGTGGATGGGGTCCCTCATCCGAGGAAGATGGGCCAGCAGGGACCTTGGAGATCAGGGCTGGGTCTTAAAAACTAATGTTCAGGCTTGTCAGCGTGCGTAAAAAAAAAAAAAAATCACTTGGAGAGAAGGGTGTAAAGATGCCCTTTGCCTCTGAAGAGGGAAAGCCCTGCATCTGTTCCCCAAAGGGCGATAGCACCAGCGATGACAGGCTGTTGGGGAAGAGGGGACGTGGGTCCCTGTCTGCTGCTGTGGCGGAGCACAGCCCGTGGGACACGGGGGGCCAAGACCCTCCTGTTAGCTTCTCCCCCAGCTGCCCTGCGCTGACTTGATGCTAAACTCCCCTGGAGTAATTTCTGATGGTGAAACGGGTGATGCTTGGGAAAGGCTTTCTGCGCAGGGAGAATTTCAACCGTACTGAACCTTGGTTTGGGGAAGGGCAAGAATAGCTGTGCTCTTAGTGGAAATGCTGGGCTTGCTGGCATGTACTTGCATTTTTCACCTCTGTTGCCCCTGCTACATCAAGTGTGAGGGAGCAGGGGATGCCACAGCTGGTGCTTTGCATGTAATTTTCACCCTCTTGTTAATGACCTTGCAGGGATTAGCATGGCCTTCTCCATATGCCAGTAGATTATGTCTGTTGGCAGCTGCTGCTACTGGAGCAAAATGGGATAGTTTTCATTAGGAGTGCTTGACACTAGGTTGCCCTGGGTGTCGTCAATCCTAAACTGTCAGTGCCTTTGAATAAAGCAGTGTACAGATGTGATTTATTAGATGTGCTGCTGCTTTGCTGAAAATGTGGCATTTTCAAGTCAGCAAGGTCTTGCAGAAGTGTGAAAGGGACCTTCTCGCTCTTCCCTACTCACTTACCCTTCAACCCCACGGGCTCTGGGGGCTGCCCAGCAGTGCTGGGTGGAAAATCTGCCCTGAAATGACTGAGTGACACGGGGACTCAGATGAAATGCTCCCCCCCATGCTGTTCAGTGTAGCTACTGACCAGTAAATATATGTGTCTTTGTGTAGTGGGGGGAGACTGTATTTTTCGACAGCCTTAACTTGCAAGTATGTTCTGGATGCGTGTTTCTGCCCAACTTTAATGGGGGGGTGGGAGCAGCAAAGACTCTATTCCTCAGTGTTGAAACATGAATTGACCTTGAAATTATTTCATGTTGAAGATTAAGAAAATATTCAGATTAACTACACAGACATCTTCCTCCCCCAGCTCAAGCAGTGCAGAGGAAAGTCAAGTTCCAGTATTGCCTTATTTGTGTAACTGAATCTGGCACATGCTGAGCCTGCAGAATTTTTTTTTGGTAGACTGGGGGGGACAGAGCTCACTTCCTCTGGGGACACAGTTTCTAAGGTGCAGGGCAGGAGGCAGGGGAGATCCTCACCCAGCTGCTGGGGGGATGCTGCAGAGGTTTCCCTGCTCCCTTTGCCCTGGGAGGAACCAGGCTCGCTGTGCTCTGTTAGGTTATTAATCTGCTGTTTATCCTGTTTTAAAATAAGCAGCTTAAAGCAGGCTGTCAAAGATGATAGGCCACAAATCCATGTCATTCTTTTGATTTGCAACAGCAAAGCTGAACCCTCCTGTGTCCCTCCTTCCCCAACAGAATGAGGGCTTGTGCTCCCCAGCACGCTGCAGCAATGACCCAGCCAGAGGAGACCCACTCCCCGGCTGGGGCTGCGCGTTTCAAAGGGCCTGAGATGACACGGGAGTATCCAGACAGCCAGTCCACAGAACTCAGCAGTGTTATTTAGGGTTTGTGGTCACTTGACAGACCATCCATCACTGGTGGGATAGGGCTCTGTGGAACGGCAGACTTGGGTAAGGGACCAGCTGCCATGGGAGAGTCCCAAAGCTCTTGGCTTGACTCTATCCATGCTCACCAGCCCTTCTGAGCAGAGCAAATTCACTGCAGTCTAACTCCTTAATGACTCTTTTTGTAAGTTCAGTAACCATCAATTAACTTTTTAAGGTAGAGCAGAGGAGGATTAGCAGCCATGTGATATACCAGGTGTGGTCATCTCCAGTAAATGTCCCTTACAACCCATGGGTCATTATTTCATGAGTTCTGACTGTATCTAATAGTGCATGTGGGACATTGGATTTAAAAGTGGTAATGTTCAGTGAAGTCGTTAGTGCAATAGAAAAGCCAGTACTGGTACCAGAGCAGCAGAGCTGGACCAGCCCAAATGCCCAAGAGGCACTGCCAAAAAAAAAAGAAAACTGAGGAAAAACCTCAAATGGGAACCAAGCTAATCTATTGGCCCATAGGAGTCTGAAAACCTTTGTGAACATTGTCTGTGGGCAAAGCCCCCATTTCCCTGGGGCTGAGGGAGGTCTGAGCCCTTGAGTGGTTTCCTGGTTGGAGGAAGACACTGTGGAGTGGTGAAAGGGCATGGGCAGGGGATGATAAACGAGGAGGAGGAAAAAAAAGAACCAAGAATGGAGACTGTGAAAAGAAGTGCTTGAACTCTGACAGCAGTAGCGTTACACCACAGATGGGTTTGACTTCTGTGTTCGGCAGTTGGAATAAAACACCCCCGTTGGCAATGAGAGGCAGGATTGCACAGCTAGTTCTTGGGAGAGAAAAATAAAACAGGTTAGGTTAAAAGTGATAGTTCTGAAAAGCCCAGGAGGTAATTAGAACAGTCTCATGTAAAAACTAAACTCCAATGCCAAAGTACAGAATAAAAAGTAATAATCGGAGCTATTTTCTTGTTATATATTACAACACCAAGTACATTAATCCTCTCAACGTGGGACTACCTAGTGATGATGTTAAGGATCACCTGAATGAGACTGCAGCTGGGATCCTCACTGGCTCTGGAGTCTCTGAGACTTGTGGCTTTTGCAGTTTTGTGCCTGTGTGCCCAGGTTGGGGACAGCTCTGATCTGACATGGGGTGACAGACCCAGCCCCAGTCACCCCCATTTGGTGTCTGCCAGCTGAGCCATGCCCAGGGTGTGATTCCCACATTAAAAACAGAAACTGCTCCTTTTCCCAGGATTTCCCTTTGTTGGAAGTCCCATCAAGGTGTTAGGGCCCAAGTCTTGGTGCTTTTGCACCAAGTAGACAGGGGCCTGGAGAAAATCTGGGGATTACATCATAATGCTCCTTTTTTATGGTTGGGTTGCTCTGCACCCTTCAGGCAGGGAAAGGTTTCTGCTTTCTCCTCCAAAAAGCGAGTGAGGCAGATGAAACCTGCTGTAGGAATGTAAGGAGTGGCAAGCTTGCTTTCTTAGAAAGATGGAGGTAAAATTATGTTTTAATCATTTTTGCAATAGGATTTTGGGGATTTCCAGCAAAAGGTGACAGTTACTGACAGGACCTGGGGTTTTAGAATTTAATGAGGTAACTCTCATTATTCAAATTCCTTTTTTCATTAAACTAAGTATTCTATTAGCTAAAATAAGGAGATATTTGAATATACTGGTATTTGCAATAGGAAAATTAATAGTCATGGTAGGGAAGTCTTACTGCTTTTTTTTCCCCCCACTTTCATTCTGTTCTCATTAGAGAAAAGCTTGTTCCAAAGTTTAGTTAATTATTTAGACTACCAATGTAAACCTTGCTGGAAACATTCTCTTGACATCATAAGTCTAAATTAGAAAGAGAATTGACATGAAAACAGCTTTAACACATAGGTTGTCAATGCTGATTAAATATATGGTGTGATTTTGGCATAGTTAACATCCCTGATATCAGGATCACAATCTCATGTGATATGACATCAGCCCAGAGAAAGATGTTAGGGTGATGAGAGTGCATGTACCTAGAGAGACTGAAACGCCAGTTTAAAGCTGCAGAGTGCAACTGGTGTTCCCAGCCTGGCCCAGGAGCTGGCAGGGCCCCCCAGTGCCAGACCCAGCCAGGGCAGGGGGACTTCTCCTGCCACAGCTGTGTGCCCCTGGCACTGGCTGCCTGCAGGTGCCCTCGCCAGCCCCATCCCAGCAGCTCAGCACTGGGGGGACTCAGCCCACCATGGGGTTAGTTTGTGGTGCTGATTTTGCTGATATTTTTTTCTAGGTGAGGGCATCTGGGACTTAGTGTTCCCATCTGCCCTTTGCAATACCCATGGTGATTTGGGATGTGTTGGGAGGGTGACTGGTGTCTCCCTCCACATCCAGAGAGTGGGTTTTGTGTCGATGTGGAAGCAGCCTCCTCGCTACAGCGTTCAGGGGTGATGCTCCAAACCCTCCTTTTCCCAGAATTCAGCATCTGACATTCATGTATTGCAATTTCAAAGGCACACAGGTTCTGCAGCTGAGTTTATCAGGAATGAAAACTATTTGCTAGAATATTAGGGTGGGGAAAAAACAACTCCCCCATACTAGAGATCCCTCTGGGGCACTGGCAGGTTAAAGCCCCAAGGTCTCCTGACAGTGCCAAGACCTGCCCGGAGGTCCTGCAGAGAGCGATGCCTTGCTTTGCAGGTGCAGAGGTCCCAGTTTCAGGCACTAATTAATTGTAATAATCTCTGAATTAAGATTAGTCACAAACATGCTGAGGAGTAGGTATCTCCGTGTAGGAGCAGAACCAGAGGGTTGAAAAGCTACTTCGAAAAGCACCCAGGGACCACCAAGTTAGTCAGGACACTCTTGATTCTTGACTAATTTTTTTCAATGAGGTGCAAGACTATAACCAGAAGACACTGAAAAGCAATTGCATTAAATCAAGAACTACACTTGACTTTATGGATTGTTTATGGGATCTTTCTTTTATTAATTCTTTATCCTTTAATATTAAAAAGGATTTGTGCATACAATAAATAAAGCTACATTACATCCTCTTTGGCTTAAAATTTTAATATTCCTATTGCCCATCTCCATAAAGAAATTGTATTTGAGGTCATTGCATATGTACAGCTGCAGTCATAACCCTAATGGAATTACTATTCAAGCACAGGCGAGATTAGTATGAACGCCAAGAAACTACCCGTCTGTCAGGGGAAAAGGTAAAAGTTCAGAGTTCAGCTTGCATCCAAATTATTTATCTCCCTAATAACTTAATAGATTGAATATATTACTTGTCAGTGACCTTGATGTACAACAATAAAGACCCCTTGGTTGTGTCAGAAAATATATGAGACTATAATAAGTAGTACTTATGTAGTGGAATAAAAACATATTCTTTATGATAATGAAGTCTCTTCCCACAAGGACACCACAAGGACATGAAGGCATGTAAATATAAACACCAGCTTGCGTTTGACTGGAGCCAGGCAGTGGTTTCTCTCCTAAAGCCAGCTGAGGAGATGCTGGTGTAGGAGGACGTGTCCTGCAGATGCCCCAGCATCAGTTGGGATGGCTTACATCCTATATCTCCTCTTGCAACCACTTTATGCAGAGGGTTAGTCCTTGCTTTTTCAGACAGTCCAGTTGGCTTTGTGCCATTTCTTATTTCCATTTTGGATCTCCCAAGCATTTAAAAGAATCATTTAAATTAGAGTTTAGGATCAAAGGTAATACTGCAAATAGGCATGTTGTAAACATGCCTAAGAACAGGCAGGTAATTTCCCTGAGTGCCATGGTCTCTGTAGCAGTGCAACACCATGTCTCTATTTCTTTCTGTTTCTGTCTATTTTTCAAGGCTTCACATTATCTGAAGGGGAAAACAAAAAGCTCTTGAAGGATATTGTTCTTTAATAAGGCTTATGATTATGGATTTTTTCTTCCTCAGCCAGCACAGAATCACTATTAATATACTCAAATGGAATGACTCTCTCCTCTTTAATAGGTCATTTTAATCATATATTTAAAGTTTTACTTGGAGATGGAGGAGGGTGAGAGGGAAGATAGAAAAAAGTGGAGTGCTTTTTCTGTTTGTTTTCCAATTAATCCCCATTGTGCCCACTCGTTGTGCCTAAAGCAGCTGGGTGCAGTGGTGGCTGTGCAGCTGGCTCCGATACCTGCCAGGAGCCGTCCTCCTCACCTCCTGGGACACTCTGGGTGTGGACTCTGTGGGAGCTTGAAGGGGTCCCATGTCCCACCAGTCTAGGAAAACAATGTGGCACCCTGCCTCTGAAGTCCCTGAAATGAGAAATCCTCCTTTCTTCCCCCACCTGCAGTGCTGCATGTGGGACTGAGCCTCCAGCCCCCTCCCCAAAAGTGCAGGACCCAGCCCTGGGGTGAGGAAGCGCCTGCAGGCTGGTCCCTGCTCCCAGAAAGCCCCCCGGAGCTGGCGTGTGTGTGGTTGTGCTCCTGTTCCCCCGCCTCTTATCCCAGCAGCCTCAGGTTTTTGATTGTATTTATGGCCACTTAATCTGTGCTAGCAGCCAGGATCAAATATATCTCCAAGTATTGATCAGTTTTAGGCTGATAGAAGTTCAAGCTCATGAGGTCTCGGTCTTTGACCCTCAAATAGGATATGAATCTCAATCCAATAGACTGATATTCACATGCAGTCGCTGCCCAGGGTTGCAGGCTGCAAGGAAAAAATCAATGAAGAGTGCTAATGATTCACAATTTATAGAGCAGCTGCCATTTTAATATTAGAATAAATGTTATATTGCAAAGGGATGGGAACATAGGTGGTGGCATGGAAAATATTTCTTTGGAGCCTTTTCTGTGAGAAAATTATGTGCACAGGATTTTATGAAGTATAATTTATTGGCCTCATTTAGACTTATAATTTAAAACTCCTTATGAAAAAGGTATTTAACTAGAGTGGATTGGGTAAGGAAATGGCAAGGGCAGAGCAGGCTGTCTGAGTGCTTTGAGTGCATGCTGGTGGGGAAAAGGAAGCAATATCCTACTACCTGAGATTGGACAGAAGAACTCCCCTTCTGCTGAAACATCCCTGCAGCATCTGGCAACAAAGAGGCCCCGTTCTCTGCCCTGGCTCTTCTGAGCACACCTGTAAATTGAAAAAAAAAAATGTGCTGATGAGGTATATGGAGCATATTAAGATTAAATAATGGATCATGTTGGAGTGGTAGGGCAGAAAA
The DNA here is from genome assembly GCF_000699245.1 of Pterocles gutturalis. Taxonomy (NCBI): domain Eukaryota; kingdom Metazoa; phylum Chordata; class Aves; order Pterocliformes; family Pteroclidae; genus Pterocles; species Pterocles gutturalis. The sequence goes on along the minus strand of NW_010131862.1, from coordinate 8,219 downwards.
CTCTGCTGAAACAGTGTATGGGGGGTAGAGAGTTACTGATGCAAAAGAGAAGAGGGGAGACTGGAAGACAGATTTCAAACCATGGGAACATAAGAGTTCTCAGTCCAGATTACACAGGTTTTATTGTATTCTCAAATAACTCATTTCTTTTTGCAATGAATTAGTTTCCTTTGGTGATGTTTCTTTACAATAGCTCATAGGGACAGGTAATCTCCAGGTGGTGTCAGAGGCAGGAATGGCAGGGGGAGCTGTCAGGAAAAAACCTGCCCTCTTGCCTTTCCTTGACTGTGATACCCTGGGGACTGGAGCTGTGATTCCTTCTGGGGCAAGCAAGGGGGAGCGAATTAAATGTCTTCCATCGCTGCAGCTCCCAGGATGGCCCAACAGCCTGGGCCAGGCTGAAGTTGGTGAGCTGAAGCTCTTCCTCAGGCTATGTGTCGGGGATCAGAGGTGTTCTGGGAAGCTGTATCGCTCCCGATCATCCAGGGCAATGTCTTGGAGGATGGCTGCTGGAGCTCTTTGTTGGCAGACAGTGCTTTTTACTTCTCTGTAGAGAGCAGCATCCCCATGTTGGTTTGCAAACCCCTGTTACTGGATGAGAAAAGGCTTTAACCTGGGAAGACTACATCTTTCCCTCCAGCTTCCAGCCAGAACCGCACACTTTTCCTTCTCAGTTCTCGTGTGCAGTAAGTCTGCACCTGTAAGCCCAGTTCATGGACACTATTTCAGTGTACAATAATGTCTTTCCCTGCATGGATGCAAATGGTAAAAGGATTTTCAGTACAAAGAGCCTGGGCTTTTTAGAGCAGACAAGAAAAGATGAAAAACCTACATCAAAAACACAATTTATGGCATCCGTTTTGGTTATCTCTGTATTTATTTTTTTATAGAAGTGAAAAGAACTTAAATAATTCATCTCCCTGAGAGCTCATAACTCTCTGGCCTGTGCAGAATATCTTTCATATATCTCATAACCTAGAGCCTATTGACAAACTGTATGAAAAATAACAGCCCTTTCACTTGCAAAAGCAAAATCCAATTTATTGATTGTGATGGTCTAAATAATGGCATTTCTATTGACCAAAAGGTATTGCCCAAACAAGTTAGAGTTTACTTAACTCAGGGCATGAAATGTTCCATGCATACCATCATAAAACCAAAGTTTACTTGATTCTTTTCCTTCCTTGGTTGTACTGTGACCAAACCATTTTACAAAAACTTGTGACAGGTGCTTAATGAAAATAACACAAGAGGTTTGGGGGGACAGGGACAGAGGAGGAACAGACCCAGGGCATGGACACATTTTTCTTTTTAGTCTGACAAGACATAGTAAAGGTTTTTCCATGATATATGCATAGAGCTGCTGCAGTAACTGTCAGGTGCTCTGAATTCCCAGACTGGAGCTACAGGGGTAGCTTTGGCCATTGGGTCCCACCACCAGCCTCGGGGGACCCTGTAAATGGGGTGCAGTTTGGGTGGAGATTGAGAGATGTGTCTGACAGTGTCTGGAAAGGGCCATGGAAGAGTTCACATATTGACTTTCCAAGATGATGAATTTGTGTCATCTGCTCATGTGTGGATTCAGGGAGAGGGATCAGAGGAGAACTGAAGGACAGCGAGGTCCGATGACTACAGTTTAGCAAGGATGACGACTTGCGCTGCCTTCTCTGCCCTCCTCTGTGGAACTTGACACTTCTTCGGTGGACTCGGTGGTTTTCAGCTCTCTAGTGTCCACTCCTTTAGTGGTTAAACAGGGCTCCAGTGCTTACCCTGGGACTTTGGTGCCGTGCTAACCACAGACCAGTGAAAGCAAAAGCCTGTTCTCCTGCTGCTGTTAGGGTGACAGATGCAAGTCCTGAAGTTTGCACCCAGATCTGACCCTAGAACTGGGTGGCCTTGTTCCGGGGTGCTAAATTTGTACTATATTTAGCTTTCTCCCTATCTTGATAGATTTCTGCTTCCCTTTGTTTCTTTCTTGCTCCCTGTCAGATTCCATCTCCTAATTAGGCAAAGAAGAGATTGTTACAGCCTCATACTGAAACCCTTTCCCCATCAATTCTGCCTGTTGGAGAATGTTGTTCTCCAATCCCAGTCTTGCATACATTCTATTATTTAATTCATAAATGTTTAAATAGGGGCCTAAGAGATCCCAACTGTGTCTTTTTACATAATGAAATTACAAGGAGTCATATGTTACTACCATCCATAAACTTATTGTGCACTTTACATAAAATTCAGATCAGGTGGCTCTGCATGCATGCATATTTTACATTTTCAACTTTATTAAAGAAATGAATAGAGTGCTGGAAAGGCCGCTTTGCTGTACAGTCAATTCAGATCCTGGGGGCCATAAATCTGAAAGCCTATGATTTGTTGGTCTTTGCTCACAATAAATTAAGCCTTTCTTGATGGAAAGGTTGGCTACATGTGTTGCAGTTTAGGTCACAGTATTTGGACAAAGATGCATCAGGATGTGCCGGGAAGGGAGTCTGTGCTGGGTTCAGTGAGGCAGGGAGAATATCTTAATTTTTATCAAGCTAAAGCTACTGGAGCTGGAACCCACAGCTGATTCTGTGGCACAGGTTTGCAAGTCAGGATAACTGAGATGATTTTCAACTGAGGGCTGATTGTATTTTAAAGGCTTTTGATATGTTCCTTGTGAATTTTTGCCTGGATGAAGCAGTGGCTTAACCAACAGGGAGGAAGCCAGGGCTGGATGCAGGTGTGATTCAGGTGGGACAGCTGTCAGCTGGGTCCCCATGCCTGACCAGAGAGTTGCCACCAGGGCAGCTCTCAGGAAAAAGGAAAAGGTCAGGCAACAGTGGCTCCTGGGGACAGCCAGCTCTGTGCATGACACACGACCTGGCGTGGCAGGGACATGTGGACATTATACAAACAAAACCATGTAATTTTATCTCCATTGCTAATAAGTGTCCCCAATTGCTACTTAATGGTGTCTCTGCTGGCTTGATATGCAGAGCCTGGTGAAGCAAAAACTATTACTGCTTCAACCATGAAATCATAATATCATTTATAAACAAATCATTTTCAAGTGCTTAAGTCCGTCATGTCTAGCATGAAGGATGATTTAGTTGATAGTTGCTTATATTTTTTCCATTAGGAAAAAACAATCACTATTCCTAGCTTTTTCTTCCTCATCTAGGTTTAAACCTTCTTTTAGCTGGAAAGGAAAAACGGTCTTGCCGTTGAACAAGACAAAGGGCTGTCCTGTTGAAATAGTAGCTCATTTAGAAATAATCAGCTACTCTGCAAAGACTAACTCCAGAATAACTAGCCTCCCCTGCCACAGCTGCAGGTTAGCTCACTGTAGTATGTTCCTTTCCTTTTCAAGCCCCAAATTTTTGAATATCTGCATGTCTGCATACTGGATGCACATGTATGAGAACTTACAGCTGTTTAAGAATTCACTGAACAGTTCTGGGATATTGGCATTAATTTTACCACCCTAAAACATAAAGGAGTTTAATCTTTTCTGCCACACCACTATAGCACAAGATTGGGAGGTGTGGGTGGCACATTCCAAATCTGCTCTGAATAAATATTGGGTGAAGAAAATATATTCTTCACTTGAACACAATTTATTTCAAGTTTAATGGTAAAGTGGCCAGGTCATGGCTATGCTCCAGCCTGGAATTCTCCCTCGCAGGAAGGCAGTACTGTCAATCGGATGTTAATCTGTATTAGATCCCACAGCTGTTCCTTGTCAGCACATCTACTTCTCCTGAATTGAAGTTTAGCTGTTGAAGCAGTGCCCGTGCTGGGGAGATCTGGCCATCCCATGTCTGCTTGGTGTGTTTGGTGCAGATGAGCGATGGCTGAGGCTTGCAGGACTTTCCTGGTATCTTCTCTAGATCACACTTCACACCACTACCTAAAAGTCCCAGACTAAAGCCTTGTGCAAAGGTCTTGGTAAATGTTTCCTAACTGTGGCTGGGAGATGCTGACAGGGCAAACCTGCTCTGCATTTCAGTCCTGGCTTCACCCCTTAATTGCCAGGCAGTAATTGTCTGGTGGGTGCTGGTCGAGGGAGCTGATGTTACTGTTAACACCACAGAAAGAATGGGTGGATTAAAAAAAAGAGAAAAGTGGGAAACCTGAGCTGGTACCTATGAAATAATTGTGAATTTATTGTGTCCCTAGTGCCAAGGGAAAGCTGCTCTGACCTCTGTGATCTTCATACCTCCAGCACGAACACAAAGCACCTGACAAACTCTTCCAAACACCAGCCTGAACTTGAGGGGAATTGCTTTTGCTGAACAGCTTTTTTTCCTGCTGTATATCCAGATTTTGACAAGTAAATCTCATATTTTAAACACAGGATTAAAAATTTTTATTACTACAGTGGGGATTAAGTAGTAAAGCCTCAGAATGTAAGTCTGCAAAGTAGGAAACACAGGAAAATAAAGTGAAATCTATTGTTGAAAATAACTCAGGCTTAACCCTTTATCACCTGGTGCAGACCCAGATTACAATCAGTACAGCCTGGAATAATTATCCCTGGCTCTCTTGTAACAATTTGCAGGACAGGTAGGGGATATGGGATTTCTTCCTGTTGTTTTTCAAATCCCTCCATTTCCGGTCTTGGCTGTACCATCGTGCTCAGAAATAACAGTGGCATTGAATAGCATCTGAACGAGAAATTCAAGCCAGCCAGTCTCCTTTGTTGCACTGACTTGTCTGATTACAAAGCGGTTCATTTCCGTTCCTTCTTGTTTGTTTTTACAGGAAAATCTTTTTATTAAGAGCTCCATTGTAAAAGTGCAGTAAATATAATAACTTCTCAGCTGACAAGTTTTCAAGCCTTTGGGTGAAACCTTGACCCCACAGGAGCCAGCAGATGTCTGGCCCTTGTTTTCAGTGAGCCTGGGACTTTACCCAAAATGCCCAATTTTGAACCTGCAGTGTGATTTTTGGGAGTGAAGCATAAGACAGGGAGATGGGAAGGGTGGGTTCTATTTCCTAGCTGTTCACTGCCTCAAAGCCTCCCTTCTCTAAAAGGGTGGATGATAAAATTTCTGTACATGCCAGGTGGGAGTTTAATTCATCTGTGGCTAGTAGGTGATCTGAAATCCTTGGCTGAAAGCTGTTACGGAAATGGAAATAATTCTTCCAGGATGATCTGAACGCACAAATTTAGAGGCTCCTGCCTCATACCTCCAGCTTTAGAAAGTGAACCCACAAAAGGCACTGTTGTCACTCTGTTCAAACTTCCCTGCAGATATTCCCACCCAGGACAATGAAACACTCTCTAAGAACAGTGAACTTTACCAAAGGGAAAACTGTAGCTGGAATCGGTGCCAGTAGTAATCACCTAATAGAAAAAAATTCCATTTTTGGATGAATAAAGATACTGCTTGATGTTTGTTATGTCTTGTCTTCTCTCCTTGAGCTCAAACAGATTTGATAAATTTCATTTTCCCCAGAAATATTGGATATCAGCAGCTGCTGGACTCAGGACTGTTGTAGAATTTAGAACTTGATATTGTGATATATCATGCAAACCCCTATCAAACCAACACCTCCTGCTGTTCCTAGGATTTGGCTATTTTCTACCAATATTGCTTTTCTGAACAACTAATGGACACCTAATATCCAATTAGCTGTCTGTTCTTTTAGATACAGCTTAGGAGTCTAAAATCACAGGCTTACTCCTAAAACTTATGCATCTGAAATCCTTATTCTTGGTTCTTCTGGACGGTGAGAATTCTGACTTTTTAAAAATGATTTTCCAAATGAATGTTTTTGTCCCCAGCAAGGCCATATGAGCTTTTGACTCGTTTTTGGGATTAATAGTGAAATAGTTGATAAATGTAAGCCTTCAGAAATTCCCTTGCTTTGCTAAGGGAGGTAGATCTATCTAATCATGGGTTAATTACCAGCTATTTTCACACTACCAGAACATTCTTCAAAAACAAATCGAAGTCTAATAAATGATTTGTGTGTATCCAATAATTAAAACCCTAATGTTCAGCACTTACCAACTTTTACCCTGCTGAAACTGTCAGAAGATGCTATTTCATTCTAGTGGTATCAGCAGCACAATCCTTTTACATAACCCACTGATTCCTGTATAAGGAAATAAAATTATTGAACATATGATTACTTATGCTAAGGAGCTATGACAGTTGTTGGTGTAACAAATTACTTGAGTTATTTGAGTTATTTGGCTTAGTGGGACTATTGGATATGTTCTTACTTTTCCGGGCAAAGAACACAGATTTGGCCACAATGAGTACAAAAGAAAGCTGGCGGCAGGAGTAGAGGTCATTCTGGGGCCAGAGAAATTTGAAGTTTTTCTTTCCATGTAATTTTAGCCTTCTTTTGATACGGGTCTTAATTAACCAGTAAACTTGTATTTTCATTTCCCGTTAAATGTATTGACAGTGCATTCTGACTTGGCTTGTAATCTACTGTTTTCCCTTTGGTGTAATCAATACAAAGATACCACAAAGCTACAGGTGACATTAGAAAGGACTTGTCTTTATACCACATAATTAATTGCCTCTATCTCCATTCCTTTATATAACCAGTGTAACAAAATAGTCCAGATGGCTGCCTTACAGGGAAGGTGGGCTTAATTTTTAGGTAGTACTGGGTGTCCTTGGTTGAAGCAGAGCTGAAGACACATCTTACAGTTTGGAAAAACAAAGCTTATTGCTTTGAATTTGAGATGGGCTTTTAAGAGGAACACAAAAATCTGGGAAGTCTTCATCTCTCCTTCTTCTATGGCTCTTGCACTAGTGCAATGTCCATTCACTGCTTCAAAACAAATGCAAAGTGTGTGGCCAGTGGCTAGTACTCCAGGCAGCTTCAAAGCGAAGACACAGCAAAGGAGAAACCAGAAGGGAAAGCAGTAACAGTTCTGTCCCAAAGAAAGAACCTGGAGCTGGTGAGCAGCCCAGGTTTGCAAGTTAGGCATGCAGCAGGCAGATGTAAATTAAACTCTCTGCCCTCAATCAGAGCTGTACTGCTGCCTCATTTCTGTGTGTTCCGCAAAGTCCAATTGCCCTAGAGGAAGGGCTGCCTTGCAGTGTCAGAGCCCATTGCAAGGGGACACATGCTGCAGTCCAGGTAATTAGTTTCAGAGCTTCAATTACTCAGAGGAGCTCTGCAGTCTCAGGAAGAGGGGCTCTGTGTGTGTGCACAGCATGGTTATGGGAACGCAGGGTCTGTTCTGCTGGATCAGGCTATCGGCTTATCAAGTCTGGGGCCCTGCTTTTATTTCAGAAGCTGGAATTCACTGTGGAGTTTATGCCAACTTCCCAGGGGTGAGATGGGGCTGGGGCAAGCAGGAAGAGAAGGTTTGAAGCCCAGTGTAATTCTTCAGGAGGAAGGATTTAGCTGTGTTTGTAATTTATTTTACCAAACTTAGCAGCTGTGGTTGTAACCTAGAGTTTGAAATTCAGAGATGGTTCTGGATGATGCTGCTGGAGCTGAAGCCCAGGTTAGTTGGAATTGAGACATTAGAGGGGAAAAAAATTAAAAATCAGAGATCCTTTAAGTTTAGGGGATGACTGGGTCATGTTCACTGTGGGTACAGCTGCAAAGTTACACAGCGCTTCAGAAAACTCATACACATGAGATAGGACTGAATCAAGTTGTTCAACAGGTTGACTTTATACTGCTGCTCTTGTCAACTCTAAAGTACTCGCTGATGAATAATAGACAAATACCAGAGGATAGTGTTGCTCTGCTGTTGTGAATTGCACAGGGCTTTTATCTCTTAAGTAGCAGCCCCACTACGCAGTCTGCATTGGGTAAAAGCTCTGGGATTTGGCACAACAGAAGGAAAGAACAAAAGACGCCAGAAAAGGCGAACGGAGGTTATAGGTTTTGTTAATTAGTTCCTTCTCAGCCTCTACTTTCACTACTGCCAACAACCCAGTCCCCTGCTTTGTCTGTAAAGCCCGGTACTCCCAGGTGCCTGATCCTGGGGGCAGTTTATGTTACATTTCAGATAAACATACGGCTGCAGGTAAGCCAGCGGTAATGAGTTTGGAACCGCTCCCTGAGCAGCTGGGCCTGGTGGGGTCAGCGGGGACGGCAGCGCACAAAATGGGGCTGGGTGAAGAGCTGGGCCATGGGGAGCGGAGGGCAGGGGCAGCACAGGAGGCAGATGGGTCCCGATGGGGCAGGCAGACATGGAAATGGTGGTCCCGGCCCTGGGGCCTTTCTCCCCCTCTCAGGTGTGTGGGTAC
>NW_010131861.1:368-718 GCF_000699245.1 Pterocles gutturalis | reverse complement strand
CCACCTGGGGCTGGGAAACTGGTTCCCGGGGTGTTCTCCCAGTCTGGGTGAATCCCAGTGGATGGGTCCATGGGAACTGCTCAGGAAATCGCAGAGGAGCCCAAGCGGAGCGATGGGGTTGGAGTGTTGCCACGTTTTCCCCTTGCTGGGACCTGGCCTCGTCCTCCCAGATCTTAGGGACATGGAGTCCCATGGCCACCCACCCTCCTCCTGGCACTCGGGAGCCACCTGGAGCCTTTCGCGCTGCGGGAGGGGACAAGACCCCGTGGTCACACTGGAAGCAGCAGGAAAACAGCGTATGGGGGGGACGAGGCTCGTGCATCCCCCCGTCACCACCCCGGCCCCACCGT
>NW_010131861.1:0-354 GCF_000699245.1 Pterocles gutturalis | reverse complement strand
TCCACGGTGGTGGCATTAAGGGCATCACTCATCCCAATGGGATGGGGAGGAGCAGGACATGCCCCCGTGGCTTTGGCCAGAGCAGGGGGTTCGGGCTCCATCCTGATTCTTCCCGGCAGGGAAGCGGGGCTGGGGAGGGTGGGGGGACCTGGAGAACCCAGGATGGGACAGTGGGGACAGTGTCACCTCCGCAGAGGGTTGACATGCACAAGGAGAAGGTGTCTCGCCGGGAGATCGGCTCGTTGACCATCGCCAAGAGGTTCCCGTCCTACCAGAAGATCGTGTCCCCCCCCAGCCCCCCCTGCCTGGAGCCCTACTACAGGAGACCCCTCAACTTCAGCGTCCTGGACGACG
>NW_010131860.1:0-270 GCF_000699245.1 Pterocles gutturalis | reverse complement strand
CCACCTCTCGTGATGCGGGGGAAGAAAAAGGGGCTGGGTATCCTGGTGCCCACACGTGAGGTTCCAGCTCTACCAGCTCCCATGCCAGTAGCTGGCCTTCGGGGGCACGTGCATGATGTGGAGCCCCAGGACGGAGGGACACGACTGCCCCAGGACTTGGCAGGAGCCTTCAACCGACACCATGCAGGGACTGGTAGTGCTGGGGCTGGGCTCCCCTCCCTCAGAGTAGGACACGGTGCAGCTCTGGGCATGGAGCAGGGCTGTGAAGCC
>NW_010131859.1:0-323 GCF_000699245.1 Pterocles gutturalis | reverse complement strand
ACCAGAGCCCCCAGTGTAGTTCCAGAGCCACAAGTGCCGCCCCAGAGCCACCACTGCAGTCCCTGAGCCACCAGTGCAGTCCCAGAGCTTCCAGTGCAGCCTCGCAGCTCCCAGTGCAGTCCCAGAGCCCCTAGTAAAGTCGCAGAGCTCCCAGTACAGTCCCAGAATTCCCAGTGTAGTTCCAGAGATCCCAGTGCAATCCCAGAGGTCCCAGTGCAGTCCATGAGGCCCCAGTGCAGTCCCAGACACACCAGTAAAATTCCAGAGCCTGCATTACAGTCCTATAGCCCTCAGGGCAGTCCCAGAGTCCCCAGTGCAGTCCC
>NW_010131858.1:0-32713 GCF_000699245.1 Pterocles gutturalis | reverse complement strand
CACGATCTTGCCAGGCACAGAGGTGACACAGGCACTGAAGTAATGATATCTCAGCTAATTCAAATGGAAACATTTAGACACTGACACCACTACCAGCACGCCTTTAAGCAGAGCCTAAGTGAATACCCTTGAATCAGCAGTGTATGTGCCAGCTGAACAGAATAAGGTCGTTTCTCTCCCTTACATCTCTTTTGCAGCAAGTAATTGCTCAAAGGAGTAAGCCTCATTCAATGTTCTTGTAGTCAAGAAAATCATTGCCAATTATTGCAGTTGTGAATGATCCCTGACCAGATCAGAGAAGGCTCCTTCAGCCAGACCCACAGCCATGCATCGGGCGCAGTGTACAGATGTTATAATACAAATGGCCTAACAGTGTTGTAGAGGGAGAAGACTGAGTGACGAGTGACACGCTCGTTCCTTCTGCGTGGTGAGACTTACAATTCGAGATGATTCAGTTAGGGAGTATGTCAGCAGAGAGTTTTTAATCTTGTTAAAGAAAGCAGTCTTCCTTCCTATTGGATACCTACCGGCAGTCTCTAGAGAGATGACTTCTTCCCAGTGCTGCACAGGATCTCACTGCTTGCTGTGCTGGAAGGAATGTGTCAGAACTAATCTCTACCATAACAAGTTGCACTAACTGCTGACATGAATCTTGGCACTGACGTAAGCCTCTGTTGTTTAATTAGTATTTATGAAAGATGGAGTGATACCATTCTTCAAAAAATTGTAACATTCTGATAATCTTTTCTCATAAACTGATGTAAAGTTTTCAAACAAACCAAGATTACTTGGAAAAGGGAACAGTTGTCTATGGTTTAATAAAGCAGAGATGGAATTTGGAGAGCACAGCATTATGCAGAAGTCAATACATAAGCTTTGGCTTCGTGGTCTTTATTTCCTGTCTAGCTTCTCATTAAAAGCAATTTAATGTTGAGAGAAAAATTCAGCTCATTATATAAATGTGTTCTCAAAAATAGGTGACCACTACCATCCTTTTAAAATGTAACATTCCAGCAGTGATGTATTCATTGACCACATTGGCAGAATGAGGATCAGTATTTAATATCTCCCTAATTAAAAAAAAAACACTTCCATGATTCAGAGATGATTATTCAAAATGCGGAACTTCATTTTCATAGGCAGCAGAAACTAACAAAAATACCTCCAATTAGTCTTTGACAAATTTCTTTAAATTGATAATTAACACTAAATTCTTATAGATTAATCATAACATACATATACATCGACACAGTATATTCTTCCATCTTCAAAGAAAAAAATCCAGTAAAAAAATGTTATTAAAAGACTCCTGGGGACATTTTCAGGTGTTTTTCTACTGCAATAGCATTAGCTCATCATAAATTCTGCTCATAGCTTCAAGAATGTTTAATTTCCCACAGTCAGATTGCTTTCTTCCATAGAAAATCTCCTGGGAAGTGTCTTGAATAAAGGGATACTCAGCAACATTCCTCTTCTGCTGTATTTTTTAAGCCGATTTGTGCATATCTCTAGGGAATGACCAGAGACATAGGGTTACCCACAAGAGTGGGAAAACATTTGAGCATAAGTATTTAGCAGAGTGATGTTCCGTGTTAGCTTTTTTGTGAATCTACACCAGGAATGAAGCAGACAGCTCCTAAGTATTGTACTTCCACTGTACAACAGAGGGCTGCTGGAGGCCTTGCAGAACAAAGTCTGATATTATCAAAGTAAGTGACCTTCTTTCCATGCATCTCCTTTTTCTTCCATACAGAAAGAGGGAAACGTGTAATTGTCAGGTACTTTCCTCATATCTCCACTACCTGGATCAATCTCAGTTCTTTCCATTCAAGCTTCTGCACAGTGTATAAATCTCTCTCTCATTACTATTTTCCTTCCCAAGAGCCATCGTTCTTCATACATTTGGCACAATTTAATCACATGTTGAATTTTGTCCCCAGGTAAAGATCTTAAATTCACTAAGAGACAGTCTTTGCTATAATATGTGTCAGCAATAAACAGTACATACACAGCACTGCTTTGATCCTCTCTTATCCTAATTATCCATCACAGTGTCAGGATCACATCCTACTTTCCTCTGAATGCTCCCCGCCTCCCAAAGTCTCTTTTTTGCCATCACTGTTTCTCAGTGAAAGTAATTGTCTGCTTTCCATCTTCCTTAGGTGGGCTGAGAACCACAATGCTCTTATGATTCATCTATTCTCCATCTTTTAGCCAAGATTCTCCACTTTCATATACTGCCTCATGCTTACATCCATTCTGTCCGCTTCATACATTTAGCCTCTTCATGCTGGAACCTAGCCTACTCACCCAGTCAAGCACAGTCCGTTTTCACCTCTATCAGTGACTTCAAAACATCTCACAGTCATACACATACATGCATATTCATGTCTTAGACATGACAGAAAGGTGAAGACTTCATGTATGAAAGCACACTACTACATAGAGTTGAATACGGCCTCTTCATCTCACTTGAGATCTGCTTGCACCTGACGTGGTGTTCAGGTACGAAAGAGAGTCCTCTGGCTATGGAGAGAGCACCAAAGGACCTACTTCACGATGTGATGTGACACTCTTCTCTGCCCCTCACTGTCACACTGGTACCAAGGGAAGGGGGGCCAGCACTGAACATATCCCATCTAGATTTTTATCCCCAAAAGGGTAGGCAATGTTTAAGATGGATGCACAGAGGAAAAGTCTATCTCTCACTAATCACTGAAAGAAAACTATTGAGTGCGGCAATGTTACTAGGCCTAGAAACAAAACAGTCTGTTACATGTAGTTCTGCCCTGCACTATTCTTCAAACACTCTCCTATCTCTTATTCACAAAGGGTAAAAAAATCTATCAGAACCCTGGAATTCAAATCATTTTCTGGCATCATTGTCTGCACCATCTTGACCAGTCCCAAAAGACACAGGAAGGCCTGCAGGGAGACAAGGCAATGGACCTGTCCCCTCTAGCTGTGGGGTTAGGAACCCTTTTCACCTGTCTGTCAGCCTTCCACACCCAAGACTCAGAGCATCAAGAGCCTCTCAAAGTCCTCCTCGGTCGGTACAGCTTTATGCCACCCCCAAACAGGCGGGTGGTTGTCAGGCACAATCTGGCCTGGACTGTTTTTCATTGTATAAAGTTGCTATGGTATCACCAATTAAAAATTCTAAAAAATAATCTGCATCTGTACAGCATGCTAAAATAACCTACTAAATGACACGTCCTTTCGTAGAAAGCGATTCTACTAATTGCTGAGGGGCAGATTTCTCCACCCTTCCTCTCGCTGAACAGTGGCTTCAAGCTGCAAATACTCCCACTGCTTTTAGCATTTGCCAAGCCGAAGTTTTCCACAGAAACCATGAGTCAGGCTCCAAAAATCAGGAGACAGGCTTAAAAAATCATGAGATTTAACTACAGCAGGTGAAGTATTTTGACTTGACGATTGGATTTGGGAGAGCAGGCATTCAGCATAAGAGTCAACCTCACAGCTAAAAAGCAGGTGATCAGCAGCTTCAGCAGAGAGTGATCCCAGGCACGTCTGGAAATATGTGGTCTAACACTTCAAAAGCTTTTCGTTAGTGTCTAGCAGAAGGAAACTGAGATCCTAGTTTCCCTGATCATTTTCTTCCCTCTGCATTTGTATCTTTCTCATTTAATCTTTTTTGTTTTTTCCTTTTTCCTGTCCCTCCACCTTAATTTTCAAATGCATTTCAGTCACTGCAGAAAGATGAAAGTCGAGGCTCAGATAGCAAGATGGTTCTGGTAGCCAGGGGTCTGACAAAGCCATGGATGACAGCACTAGCCTGTGAAGGCAGCACCAGGCTTCCTGGGAGAGAAGGCTTCGCTGACCAGAAAGCAGAGCTGAGCAAGGCAAAGGTGTCTGATTTCACAAAGCTTTGCTTTCCCCTCACTCAACCATTGGCTTAATATTAAGAACTCGAGATCAAATTACTTTAAAAACTGAACTTCAGTCAACAGCATCTGGGATCACAAACTAAAGATCTATTTCTCCTCTTTAGCCTCACAAGCTGCTCCTTTGCAGTCAAGGACTCGAGCTCCCTCTCCCAACTGAGCACCGCACACAGCTGCAGGGGTCCTGGGCACACCAGCACAGCTTACTGGCCCTGACTGGCCTCCACTGGCCCTCCCCCATGGTTGGGGGGCTCCATGTACCCACATGCCTTTGCTGTAGCCCCAGCTGTGTCACTGGGTAGGCCTGTCCTTAGCTGCGCTACCTGACCCTGACCTGTTGACTGGTCCTAGACTGACATTAGACCTGACTTGTTGCCCTGCTTTTGCCCAGTCATTACTGGTCTGTTGCAGAAGCTGCCACGGTCACCAAGCTGCCCTGCTTTGGACTGTCCCTCCTCAGCGATGTCACTGTCCCTCCTCAGTGAGGTCAGCATCCATCCTCAGCCTCAGTGATGTCACTGTTGCTGCCTTTGTGTTGCCCAACGCCGGGTCAGTTGTGTGGCAAAGAGGCTCAGGCCGTAACATGGAGCAATCTGAAATGAACCCTGGGCTGGCCATGTGTCAGGAGTCCAAAGGAGGCTCTGCAGCAGCCATGGTCAGCAGCGCTGAGGACCATCACTTTTTCTCTGATGACAGGCACAAACATGAGTGTGAGTACTACATGTTGAACATGCAGACAAATCAGAGGACAGATTTAGACCTGGTCAGACCCGGTGTAACAAGAACCTGCCTTCACTTACTTCCTCCCACCATAGAGAGCCTTTTCACCCCCATATGTGTTACCAGCAATCTTTTACGCCTTCCACCAGAACAGTGAGATAGAAGGTCATAGTCCACAGAAAATGAGACCTCGGGAGGTTCCCTCTTCAACTCAAAGCTTTCATCTTCCCCACACAGAAAAAGCCTGAAAGCTCTGCAGCATCAGCTTGTCAATGGAGGGCAATTTAGCTTCAAGAAGTGATCAGTGCTAATTAATCTCATGAAGTTTGAAAGCAAAGCCCAGAAACAAGTTCTATCACAAGAGATTTATGAAGTTCTATTATTTAAAGACACAAACATTTATATAAGTTCATGTTACAAGCTACCTATCTATTAATTTTTTTTTTCCCATGGGAGTTTATTAGCCTATGGTCACAGATATGGTAACAGTAACATTTACACAAGTCCAAACAGGCACCTGAATTTTGGCTTTATGAAGTTCTATTATTTAAAGACACAAACATTTATATAAGTTCATGTTACAAGCTACCTATCTATTAATTTTTTTTTTCCCCATGGGAGTTTATTAGCCTATGGTCACAGATATGGTAACAGTAACATTTACACAAGCAAGCAAACTAGTCCAAACAGGCACCTCAATTTTGGCAAGAGAGACAGACATGAATTTATAGTGTCATAAGGTCAAAAAGATGTTGCTAAGTATGATGGAAAAGAAAGACACTGGCTGTTTTCAAAAAGAAAATATTAGTGGTTTTTTTAATGGGTGTTGAGAAGATATAAGTGAATAACTGTCTGTCTGGGTGCTGCAAGTGGGAGCATGTCTAGATGCTATAAATTTAGAGACGAATAATCTTTCTTTATAACAAGTGTAAGAAAAGTATAGAAATGATGCTCCATCTTAAGAAAAGTCCATATAAGCAGAACCAGCTTCCCTATGAGGAAATAATTACTGCAAGCTGCAAAAATAGAAATAAAATCTCTGACGAATCGCTGGTGTATGAATTCCTGTTACAGTTTATTTATGCAGACAATATAGTGTCTGGGATGAAACAGCTCTGTTGGCAGAACGAGCATGAGCCACTGTATGTGGGCTCTCAGAGCACTGCATGGGAGTGTTTACTTCAGCTCTCCTGGAACCATACAGAAGTGACGTTATCATGCTAGAGCCTGAAATAGGCAGTGAAATCGCCAGCACCAAGAGAAAGCTGAACGTGTGGCTGAGATCTTCGTCATCTGACCAAAAACAAAAACAAAAAAAAAAAAAAAACAAAAACACCTAAGAGGAAAAAGTGTTCAAAACCTCTTCCTAAGCAGATCTCACTGAATTCAAAGAGGGACTGCTGGACTCAGTCACTCCCACTTTGCCACTGTGATCATTTTCCTGTAACGTTTTCTGCAGGACAGGACAAACCACATCTATTTGCCTTTTTGTGTCTGTATGTTTAGATTGCCTTATTCTTCTAAAAAAATAATTCAAACTGTACAGGATATTGTCAAAAACTCCAGTAATCCCCAGTAAGAATAAAATATTCTTCTCTGACTGAGATTTTTTTAAAAAGTATTCTAGGCAGAAGTTACAAATAACTTATTTTTCTAATCTAAAGTATAAGCCTAAAATTTCAATGCATTGATTAAATATGACCAGTCTCAAGTCTGGAAGGTGGGCTGATTTATTCTGTTAAAAGTTACCATCAGTAGGCCTTTTCATTGCCCTATTGCTCAGAACAGTTATAAATGAAAAAAAGTAGAAAATGGATGTACACAAGAACTAGTGAAACTGTGGCACACCAGTGGGAAAGAGCAGACCTTGGAGAGGCCATCAGAACGGTGTGTTCTGCTTGCTGTGCATCGCCCACCCACAGCACCAACATGCCGGTGGGTGGTCAGCCCTCCTGCCCTTCCTGGTGTTGTGTTATCCCACTGAGCTCTTCACATTCTAACTGTGCCCATGGACTTGTGGACAGGCTCACAGTACAGGTAGCTGTCCTGGCTTCAGCTGGGACAGAGTTAACTTTCCTCAGAGTAGCTAGTGTGAGGCTATGTTCTGAACTTGTGCTGAGAAGAAGGCTGATAACACACTGGTGTTTAGAGTTGCTGCCAGGACTGTCAAGGACTTTTCAGCCTCTCTGCTTTGCCAGTGTCTGCAGGTGCAGGAGAAGCTGTGAGGGAGCACAGCCCCAATGACTAGCCTAGGATTCGAACTTAGGTTTAGGATTGAGACACAAATTGGCCAATTGCATATTCCATATCATACATGTCATGCCCAGACTATAATGAGGCTATGTCCAGAAGTGCTCTCTCTCTGGGTTGCCTCTCGCTCTGGGTCAGCTCTCTTTCTTTTGCACTCTCTTGGGGTTGTCTCCCTCTTTCGGGACTGCACCTTTCTTGGGGTCATCTTGCTCTCTTGGTCAGCTCTCAGTTTCTCAGATGCTCAAGCTCTTATCTTTTCTCCGGGATTGCGGTTTCAGGATGGTCATCAGATGGTGAGCAGTTCCAGTGTGTATCACTCATTTGTATATTTATATATTTGTATATTTGTGTATTTGTATATATTGCTATTATTATCATTATTATCTTTATTATTTTCAATATTGTTGTCATTTAGTTATTAAATTGTTCTTATCTGAACCCACGAGTCTCTTTTCTCTTTACCCCTACTCCCCTTTACCTGGAAGGGGGGAGGGTGAGCGAGCAGCTGTGTGGTATTCATTTGCCACTAGCTGGGTTCAAAACCACTATAACAGCACAAGGCCAACCTTGAAACAGTGTGGGCCACAGCTCACGAGAAACAGAGCAAGGAGAAGCAGTAAAGAACACAAATGAGCAATGCTGCACCATCCCTCCACCAGAGGAATTCCCCATCAGTCATCGTACAACTCTTACAAACCAGTGGGTCAGGACAAGGACCGGACTCCAGCACACAGCCCAGGTCTTTAGTCCTGCACCCCCTGAAGTAAAAGGCAGAAGGTCCATTGGCTTCAGGGACAGAGCATCATATTCTGCCAACAGCAATCACACACCACTGTTCCCTCAGACACTAAGTTTCTGTGAAACCACAATTTTCTTTTGCCCTCAGTGTTCACCTCTTGGAAGAGTTTGTCATGTGTGTCCCAGCAACATATTTCATGCAAAACCTGCGCACAGCCAGAGGCCAGCAACCCCTGGGCCTACAAAGCCTCCTGATGTACCCAGAGATGGGCTCAGCAGTTATGCAGCTGAAGGAAGAGAACTATCTAAACTATTTAAAACTTAAAAGTGCACTTGAGTGATGCTTTATTCCTTTCCACTGAAATCAGTTGGAGTCTTCCCATTGATTGTATAACAATAGGATTGGCCTTTGGGGTTTGGTTTTGGGTTGGGTTTTTTTGGTACACCCATAATCTCACCAAAACCAGGCAGTGATTAATATTTCATCAGTTCTGAATTTCAAATGTTGTCCCTCTTCTCTTGTCTGGGATTCTGTAGCATTCAGCTTATTTTTTCCATTAAACACTCAGAACAATTGCATCAGGATTTATGTTGCAACCCTAGCAAAAATACTTAGGGGGGAAAATCCCATTATACATGGACAACTTCTTCCAGAATGGAAAAAAGATTATATATTTGATCCTACAGAAGATACTAATGTACCTCAAAAATAAATTGTTAGTTAAAATGTATTCTAAGGGGCAGGTGACCGAAACAGACACAACTGAGAAGAGCAAATTGCCACCGCTCATTATTATGATAAATTATCAGTGATGCGCAGTACAGTAGAAGATGATCAAAAATTCATGTGTCGTGCTGAGGAGGAAGACAGAGAGAAGAAGACATGCAGATAAACATCCTGATGCAGAATATGCTTTTTTTGCCTCCAGATTCTACCAGGCAAAAAAAAAAAAAAAAAAAAAAAAAGAAAGGGGGGGGTTGGGGGGGTATGCAAGTTGAGGAGTCTACTTTTTCTGGGGAAAACAAACAAACAAACAAACAAACAAAACAACAACAACAACAACAAAAAAAAAAACACCAAACAAGCCAAACAGCATGGGGAGGGATCATTTCGTACATTTTCAGATTCTAATATTTTATGGTCCTATGTTAGCATCTCTTTGAGTTCTCCAAGCACTGCTTTTGCATTATATGGATCTCTGGTTTTGTCAATAAGTGCAATGGATATTATTATTTTTAAAAGAGTCTGATTTGGCTTTGTTCAAAACTGGAGGGGATCTTTCCTGGGGGGAAAAATAGGAATTGTTCTCATCTTTAATTTTTTCAGCCTTATAAAAAGATGAAAACATGCAGAACAGAACTTTTACTTCATGGCTGGAAAATTGAAGTTGCTGTGATCTCATCAAATTTATCTATATTTTTAAACAGTGTCTTCAGTAGTAAGGAAGAAATTCTGTGAGGGTAGATATTATGTACA
This sequence comes from Pterocles gutturalis, assembly GCF_000699245.1. Classification (NCBI taxonomy): domain Eukaryota; kingdom Metazoa; phylum Chordata; class Aves; order Pterocliformes; family Pteroclidae; genus Pterocles; species Pterocles gutturalis. Next base: position 23,623 of record NW_010131858.1, on the reverse strand, counting down.
TTCTGAAACAGATGTCAGTAACTGTTGTAAAAGCATTTTTCTACCTCTTAGAGATCCAAAACAGAGCTATTTTTTGGAGGCTGAAAGATCTTTATAGTATCTATAGCAGCAGTAAAAGCAATGGCAGCTGATAGCACCAGCCAAAGCAGATACAGTGGATGAATCGTTACTGTCAGTGAAAAATAATAATTCACAGTGATTTACAATAAGTTAGATGCAATTGCAGTCTAAAACCTATATGGAGGAAAGAAAAAGGTCACTTCTCATAACAGTACATGGACCTGTTCTCTTACTTCCATGCATAGGCATCTAATTACATGCATACAAATAGATACCAGTTTTAAGAGACTGGGCTTTTTTCAGGATATGATGTGAAGATCTTTTTCAGGCACTTAACTATCATTTCTGTTTCTCCAAGTGTTTCTACTGAACATTATTGCTATTAAAACTTCTTAGGGAGTTTTTAAAGATTCCAAAGTTTATATATTTGTGAAGTATGGGATTTTGACTATATCCATTTTTGAGCCTTTTAATCATGCACTTATTATCTGAATACATTTAGTGCATTAAAGAAAAAATGTATTTTTCTGTGTTAATTTAAATAGATATCAATGATTCAACTTCAGCTGAACCTTCAGTGCTGCATTTCCTCTGTATCTTTCATTACATTACAGATGTGTAGTCTCAATTTGTTTGTTTGCTTATTTTTAACAATTTTTAGTAACAGAAAAGGACGTAACCTAATAAGCACATGAAGTGCTGTAACCAACATAAGCCATAGTTTTTCACAATTTGAGTACGATGTTCCCTAAGGCATCCCTTGGTAAGACACATTAGTATTAATACCAAAATCTTTAGACAGAAAGGCCTGGGCTGATCCCTTCTTTTTACTCTTATTCTTACTGTAAGAACCTGATTAATTTCCAAAGGGTTTAGCCTTATCTACTTTTACATTTTTCTAAGACTATTGTTATTGTCCATATCAGTCATTTGTCCTAACATAGATGATACAGACGATGTCCTGAAGGCTGTATACTAAACTCTGGCCTGCCTTAGCCTGTGATACAAACAGATGGTCTTTGTCCCTGATCAGATCTTAAACAAGCACAGTCTTAGTAGCAGTGCCTATATTAGACATCCTCAGATGACAAGAAGGTACTCCTTTGGGGATATTGTTGGCTCTTGTTCTCCTGCTGTGGTACAATTTCAGCTGATAGCTGTATGTAGACGTTCCACAGAACTAATGAGAGAAATTATTGAGGTGGGTCTCAACAGCAAGAGATGTAATGACAAAGATAAGCTTTCCCATAAGGACTCTCTGGAAGCCCATCCGGGGAGGACTTCAGCTGCATTAGAGAATTCCAGGGTAATAGGACCCCACACAATAAGAAGTACATTGCTTGCCCTTTTCTAACAAAAGAGCACTCATGGGAATAGCTAACACTGTTCCCATTACCTGTCCTGGCCCAAAACAGATTGTTCATGGACTAGGACTGTGCATCCACTTACCTGAGTTGCAGCTGGTCTCTGGCATGAGAGGTTTGAAACTGGCAGTACTGCTAAAATGGAGAGTATTTTCCTACCTGTGGCAGGTCCTGGGTAAGCGGCAAGTCACTGGTCTGGGCTGGCAGGGGTTGGATGTTTCACGGTGCTAGAAAAGCACAGCAATGATAGATTAAAAACATATGGAAACTGGAGAAATATCAAAGCCTTCAAAACTTATGGGGACTGATCAAGGGACTGGCTTCTGCACTTTGGAAATAGATCCAGATAGCTTAAAAATTAACCAGGAAACCCCAAAAGTTGTAGAAAATTTGTAATATATGAGAGAAGTGATAGCTGGTGCAACATCATATGCACTTTTACAGATTCTTTTCGTATTACCCTCATACAACAAAATCATAGGGGCAAGAAAACACTGTTTTCATCACTGTTGGTCCTTTTAGTGATCACAAAACACAGACATTTTTCTTCTTGGAAACATAAGTTTATTGTGCTTCTTCCTGAAAGCTGAGATTGTATTGCTGTGAGCTGCCACATGGGCTGTATAGGAAGAAAGTCAACGCCTGGAGAGAACAGCAAAGGAATCATAACCCAGGGGTTGTTCCATTGTTCCATCTTTTTTTTTTTTTTTTTTAAATAATAGTGTAGCAAGAGGGATAAATGGTGAAATGCTGTAGCCAGGAGCTAAGGCCATGCAGGCTGTAACAGTGATGTCATACAGAACAGCTGAGAAATGAAAGTATCCTTTGGAGAGGTAATTTTAAGTACTGATCTTACATAATAGAAAGAGAGTAGGTGGTGTAGTCATATAAAAGAGGAATCTAGCCCCAAACCAAAAAATACGTACTTTTTTCTGTCTTAAATGACTTTATGTTTTAGGTATAGCAAGCAAGACTAGATCAGAGCAATCTGTAGATTATTCTAGCTACCCACTGTGAAAGGAGCATAATGTTGTTTCAAGGGGTGTAAGGAAGACTTAGAAGGATCTGAGAGTTTGTCTGTTCTAACACAGAGGCCCAAACCCCTGGGGAGCTGTAGCATAAATTCAAACAGAGATGACCTTGCGTACTCTTTGTGAACACTTCACACTGTCCAACAAGACACCTTGCTATCAGGGCCTTGTTCATTCCATTCATTTAGAGTTTACAAAGTCCAGTTCAGTCAGTTCAAATCAGAGATGTCCACGTAAAGGGGTTTAAACTCTAGAGGTTTAGATATGAGCATAGATTAGCTATGGGCAACAGTTCTGAGAACTAAAAAAGGGTCACTGCATCATCAGATGAGCTCTGAATGGAACAAAACGATTAGCTTAAACACATGCTCAAAATAGAAAATAATTTTAGCAATGTTGTTCAACTATCAGGCTTTTTTTCCCCCAGAACTGATCTGCAAGGGAAAAACTACAGCAAAGCAACTTCTCTTCCACTGAGCTCTCGGGGCTTAATTCTGTTTCAGTACAAATTCAACAAACTAATTTAAGTATCTCAGACATTGAACTGCATGATTCTATACGGTCACGTTACCACAAGCATTGTGAATGTTGCCTTTTTTGCTGGAGAGCTTGCCAATTTACCTGACATTCACATGCTGCCTAGCAGGCTGGCTGGCCTCTCAGGCAATGACTAAGTGTTTGGGCAAAGTTTAGAATTTGAAAAAGTGAAAGTGTAGTTTAACTGTGTGTATACTTCTCATTTTCAGAAGGCATATTGCAATCAAGACTGTAAAGATCACATCCACTCCCTCCTTTTTCGCTAGTGCTCATTTGAGCCGTGTTTGTGGGGCAAATTACAGTCTAATGTGGTACATGCAGAGGTTCAGAGCCCAGGATCAAAAAGGTTGCCCACAGGGAGACTGGACTGACCATATTTCTCCTATGGCATGATGCTTCATGGTACTTCTGCTTCAGAAAAAACTCCCAGGCACATGCAACTAGGCACGGCTTGCTAGAGCTACTGTATTTATCCAAAGCAGTTACAGGACACCAGTCACTGGCTGCCAAAAGTATGTACTGAACTCAACCTCTGCTTATAGTTCCTATAACAGAATCAGGTTAGGGAGTAAGATTTAATATATGAACAAAGGTCTCTGTGTCTCTCACACCCATTTTACCTTACTGTCTGTCTCCAGGAGATGGGCACATGTTCACAGCCTTATCCCTGGCTTCATTTAAACTACTTATATAGACATCTTCCCTTTCTGGACTTTCAATAGTTGTCCAAATATGGTTAAAAACTCTCTAATCAAGCCCACTAAATTCAACCAAAGTATACCTAGCAGCAGATGTGCATGTTTGTTACCAGTGCTTAATCCGAACACCTGTGTTACTCAAGTATCTGGCAGTTCAGTCAGCCCTTAGAAAGAGCACTAGCTGTTTTCAGCACGTCTGTACAACTTTATGGATAGCTTTTAGGAGGAGAACAGCTTTTAATGGACTAATGGGGGAACCCAATTGTCCTGCAAAAGCCCAAAGTGTGTAGGACCAATGTCAAATTATTAGAGACTATACTTCACAGCTCCTGAACAGCAATATTTTTTTTTTAAATCTCACGAGTTTGTCATTTCAATGCAGTCTTTGTTTGCCATTGCTCTCTTAACTTAATCAGTTCAAGAGGATGTCTGAGAAGTAACACACTAGGACCCATTCAAATATTTTAGTTCAGAGAACTCTCTGAACTAGGGAAGTAAATTCATCCTTTCCATTTTTCCAAGTAAAACTCAGTCCACCATCATTTCTGGTCTAGATACAGTTTCCTCATTCGTTTTTATTCTTTGTAACAGTAGGGAAGATTTTAAAGCTGAGCCATTTATAGCCATAACCCATTGAATGACTTTCTGGTGAAGTGGTTGAGAAAATCTTCCTTTGGAAGAACTGGTGACAGTGTGTACAAATACCAAATCATAATGCATGCACCAATAAGTTTCTGGATTTAAAAATGCCTTCCTTTGCTTGTGTGTAGCACAAATGAAGTCAGTGGGGTTTCAAATGAAATAACATTTGGCACTTCTTCTCAAAAAGCCATATTTTGTTTTGCTAGATCTTCATAACTCAAAATTGCCTAAGTGAAAGTTTCTTGCACATAAGAGAGATTAATTTAGCTCAAGAAATAAATTCTGACTTAATTTAAATCCCTAAGGCAACCAGGTGTTAGTCTGTGCAGAATTTGGCTCTCTGGGTCCTTTTATTCTACCCCTACATTTATGTTCTCTCAGAAACAATTGGGCAACTTCACCATCCACTCAAAGATAAAATATGATCTGTCACTCTGAGAACAAGGCATGGATCTCCCAGCTCTGCACAATGCCAGTCCTGATAAATGAAAGAAACAGAGAACAAATGCAATGCCAAAAAGACACTTGAGCGTGTCACATTCTCTTATTTAAATTTTTCAGTTTTGCTTAAGACATGAGGAAAACCATGGAATTATTGCAGATTTATTTTTAATCACTGTTCAAGTATGCCTAGAAAAAAGCAATGGGGTTAAACATCCTATGCCTTTTTGTCATCCAGAGGTTGTTATTTTTTGGTCTCTGAGGTCTCAAGCAAGAGCCACTGTTTGTAATTACATTGTCTATTATAGAAGTTGCAAATAAACATTTTTGTTTGCCTTTACCTTAATATGATGAGTTAAGAGTAATTTCAAGCTAGGTAAGTAATAACAATACGTACCTTACTCAAGTATATGGAATATAAGTTAAGTTGTAATACATAGGTAACCCAACCCTCCAGCAGTCCTGCTAGAGTATTTAAAGTATAATAGTTTTGGCCATTTTTAAATTATTAGCTTTCTTTGGAAAGAACCAAGCACAGATCTTAGTTCCAGACCACACGAGTCTGGAGATGCATAAGTGTCTTCTAGTGGACAGCAGTAACCAAAGAGGTTCTCTGGTTGTCTCTGTGAAGAGATAATGGGGAGCAGATGCTCAAACTCAAGGCTCCCCAAAGAGTTTGTCACAGCCAACAATTATTATCTTTGAAGAAATGGGCCAAAAATAAATCTTATTTCTTTTCTGTCCTCTGTTTCAAGATGAAAGCAAAAGGTTGTACGATCTAAATGAATAGCCAAAAAATCCCAAAACAGCAACAACGAAAATCATTTACCTCCTTTTCATTGCTACATCATTAATGCACCACATAGAAATGAAGGAAGGTAGGGTATTTCTTGCGGAATATTTCATTTTAATTGTGAATTCAAGGGAATACACTCCAAGCGTGCTCCTGAAATGCAGAGGAATGGGGTGGGATGTGATGGTAGCTGACATGCCAAAGAATTGACTCTGTTACTGACAGTGGCCAGCAGGAGACAATGTTGCAGTGTTAATAAACCATGCTTAATTCCAACTCCTGAATAACAGTGAGCTCTGCTAACTACCTAGCTGTTCTCTGATGGCCAGTAAAGCATACAAACAATATTTTTTAAGTCTTTGGAAAGGTCTGAAGCATAAACAGCGTTAAGGTAGGCTTTCTGTTGAGCTGTGCTAGTTTACCTCTCCTACTGCAGATCTGAGCAAATTACTTCAGTCTTTTGACACCTTGCAGGAATTTTGAAGAATTATTTTTGCAAATCTGGCTTCTGTGGGTGTTTTCATGTGCCTGATATCATAATGTTACACCACTCCAAAGGAAGGATTTCAATGATATTTTCAGACTAGTTTTTTAGAAGAGACTCGTTTACAGTCTGCTTTATAGAGAATTTTATCAGCTTGAACACAGAAAGAATTCTAATATTATGTTAATGTACAGGCATGTGACAGATACTCACATATATAGTCTAAATACAGAGAGTAATAGAGGCAAACACATAGGCGCTTTCTTCTGGAAGTGGCTCTGTAGTAGCTGTATCGTCCGCAACATGCCAAGTTCAGGAGAAGATAGTCCAATGGCAATGTCAGTCATTGATTAGGAAAGCTGGTACATCAAAGAGAAAACAGTCATTCCCTGGTCTTCCAAGAACTTCCAGGAGAAGCATCTACCTGCCCTCTGCCTTTGAACTTCATCCCCAACCCTTTGTGTAACAAGACTAGGATTTGACCCAATGTCTTCATAATTTTTATGAGTCCAGTATTTTCCCATTTATTGATCTATGCATGAGAAAGACCATAAAAAGGAGTTAACACATCACCTTGTTCTCATCTGTTCCTCTCTGTCATTGCCCTCTATCTGGTGCTATAATACTGACACTACATATAGGGTGTAAGAGAGATGAATGAAAAAAATCAGTGGGCGACCTTGAAATCCTCTTTTACACATTATTTTATCTTGTTTGGGAGGCTTTTCTGTTTAAAACAAGCAAACAAAAAAAAATGGAAAATGAGAGAAATATTATGAAGCTGAGACAAGTTTACAGGTTGGAAAACAGGTATCTGGGGCAGTGAATTATGCCTAAATATGCCTGGAGTCAGTGGTTACCCTGCTTCATGTATACACCTTGCAGATTCTGGCCACTGTCCTGGTTTTGGCTGGGACAGAGTTAACTTTCTTCATAGAAGCTATTAAGAGGCTATGTTGTTTTGGATTTGTGCTGAGAAGAAGGATGATTACATATTGATGTTTATAGTTGCTGCCAGGACAGCCAAGGATGTTTCAACTTCCTGTGCTCTGCCACTGTACAGGTGCACAAGAAGCCAGGAGGGAGTATAGCCCACAATTACAGCTTAGGATTTGACCTTAGGTTTAGGATTGAGACACAAATTGGCCAATGGTATATTCCATATCACACATGTCATGCCCAGTATACAGATGAGAATCTGTCCAGAAGCTCTCTCTCTGTCTCGGTCAGCGATCTCTCAGACTCTCAGGCTCTTCTCTTTTCCAGGATTGCATTTCTGGACTTTCCCTGCTCTGGGATCACTAGCCAGGAATGGGCTGGGCCTTGGTCATTGTGTGGCGAGCAGTTGCACTGTGTATCACTCAATTGTGTATTTGTATATTTGCGTACTATTATTATTATCATTATTATTTTCGGTTTTATTGTGGTTTATTTATTAAATTGTTCTTATCTCAAGCCACAAGTCTCTTTTCCCCTTAACCCTTTAATTCTCTCTCCCACCCCTGGGAGGAGGGAGGGTGAGTGAGCAGCTGTGTGGTATTTGCTGCTGCTACCTTGGTCACACCATGTCAGCCACAAAGCCATTAGCTGTCTGTGCAGGGCAAGGGGGAGGGAAGAGATGGAAGAAGAACTTAAGCCTCCTCTAAACTGAGAGGTACGAGTGCCTGTCCCTCATAAGTGAGAAGTAAGACCATAGCTCTGCGTGCTGCTCCTGTACTCTTGACAAAGATCTGAAAAACAGAAAACGCAAAACTTCAATGGCTGTCTTAGAGTAGTACCAGAGCAAGGAGAAGGAAATGATGGGCAGCTAGTGCAGGGCAAGAGTAGGTCTGACTGAAAGATCACTGGCAGCTTCAACTGGGACAACTTACCCAAGAGAAGACTCTTCATCTGGCGCCTGTCCATCCCAAACTGAAAATGAAGTCCCAGCAGAGAGGGTGGGAAGCCTCCAGGTGACCTATCAGCAGTGTCAGTAAAAAAAAGCAGAGGAACAGAGTGAACAACAGGACTTCAGGAAAAAAGTAGTTTGACACTGCACGTTACCCTATCAATCTGCCCTCCTGATCATTTCCTTTTTTCTTTGATAAACTGTTGTTTGTTAAGTCAATTGAATCATGCATGTTAAGGGAAAACTAGCTCACTGAACAACAGGAAGTTTAATTTTGTTTTCACAGGGTTATCTTTGGTTGGTGGAATGGGGACAGAGGCTCAAACTACTCATCCTTTTCTGAAGTCCACCTCAGAATACCAGATAAACTCCACCACATTTCAGAGTTTAGTAGAGAACAGTTATAAAAATCAAAAATATATTTAGAAAATAAGACCTGTCAAGGGAAATGCTATCATCCATCCTCTGGAAAGAGTTGTCTTTCTTGTGACTGAGCATGTCTGTAATAAGAGACTGGCTGTGGAAGAGGGACACTGGTGCAGCTATTCTCAGAGATCAGACAACAGGACCAACAGGCTTGTATGTCATTCCACATGGCTCAGGAGGAGTTTGGATGCTGAGCTTATCAGTTCTGACAGAGACTCTCTGATCTGTGTCAACGTGAGGAGCATGCTGCTTGTACCTGAAGGCAAAGCAAAAGGAAAATGCAATGATAGTTAACTGCTGTTCACAGCTGAGCTGAAGTCACAGACACTAAGCTTTACCTTCAAGCAGAAGAGCCCAGTTATGGGTAGGGAACAGCAAAGCTGGTGTCTACAGAAAGCTATTAAAATTCCAGGACACATTGCTTTCTTAGCTATGGTACTTTGTGTTTTACAGAAAAGTAGGGAATAAACAACTCATAGACTGTGCTTAAAATACATAGTTGTTATTATGGCTATCTCAGGACTAACACTGAGAGTCCTCTGTTGCCTTGTATTAAAACAACTTAATCCCTAGACGAAGCAGATACAGAGCCTTTGGCTAGGTAGAGAGCAGTCAGTATTTCTGGATGACTGCATGCTACCTAATAAAAATGTCAGCATACTGGATATTTATTTGCTGAGCAAATTGCTGTCATAAAGGGTTACTTGATCCAGTTATAAGTTAATAGTTCTGACAGAGAGTGAAAACAAATATCACTATTGACACCCAGGTGATTGTAGTTACATTGCATGTACTCAGGTTTTATATTTGCTAGAAAAGCCTTAATATTTCATCTTCCTTTGTCCTGAATCAGTGACAGGCATTTTGGGAAAAGAATTCACACTTATGGGACAAAAAGTGACAACTCTTGATAGCCAGTATGATCCATGCATCTTGCAAACTCTGCAGTGAAAACAAACTTCTGTCTTGCAGTAGCTGTACTTTTCAAATCAATGGATCAACTTACTAGTAAGATGGGCAGGAAGGAGATTTATCTATATTAAGCTGAGCAATGCTGCACTGAGCAGTGGGATGTCCTCCATTAAAAGCAAATTGGAGAGCATTTGTGTGGGCAATCATGAGTAAGGCTATGTAGAAACTGCTGATGTTTGGCCATGCAATTCATGTAACAGTTACACAGGCTGTTGAACAATGCTAAGACTGCTTCAAATACTTCTTTGATCATTTAAAATTATTTTTTTAAAAATTAAGACAATTAGGGCTTTCTTCACAGATACTGACTTGCTAAGCTCATCTGTGCTAACTGCTGTGAGGAGCAGTATTGTCCTCTAAACTGAGTCTCCATAATGCCTCAGGCTTTATTTACAATTTTTTTCCATGCTGACTGGCTTATTCTTTGTGTTCTCTTCCTCTTTTGCCTTTTAGATAATTGACCAAGTTGCATTATGCACAATCCTTTTTTGGTACCTTAGTGAGTGATACCTCACTCTCTCACTTGGTGCTGAGTGATACTACGCTCTCTCTCAAATATATCCTCTCTTGACTTTGCCATGCCCAGGTCCTCAAGATCAAAATATGTCAGGCTCCATAGATGAGGCCTTTTACTTGGGTGGATCATCTACACTCAACATAGATGATTGTGTCCTCTGTTCATTCAGACTCCAGTGCCTAAGGATGTAACCAGTTCATTGGTTAAATAACTTCCTACATCACAGCGGTACATGGCTCAAACCACTTCAAGGGATGAGAAGAGTACTTATTTGAATAATTTTGCGCAGTAATGGAAATATCACAGGATTTGTTAAAAATTATATCAACTGTTTTCCAGTTGGCAACACAGTTGACTGATAGCACAGTTGAGTTTTGTAATACTTCATAGTTCTTTTGTAAAGAGCTGTAACAGACTTAATCTGACTAAAAAACAGCCAATTTAAAATGGTCTGGGTCCTATAACATACCCTCAGTAGCTGTCAGTATTTGGCCAATGCTTGGAAATCTGACTCTATATCACAAAAACTGGGAAGCTTCCAGCAAGTCAGATCTGGTTTACAGCAGCAGGTTTAAGAGATGAAAAGCATTTCTTCCCCAGCTGCACAGATAACTCCACAAGATACAAGGAGACCCTCAAGCAGCTATTACAGCTGTCCAGTTCAGTAACTGAATTTTGAGCCACAGCACTCATCCACTTCCAACCCAAACCATTCTATGATTCTATGATTCTGATCCCAGACATGGTACTACCCAGGAATAAATGTAGCCTGCCATTTTATTTAGTATAAATTCTGCAGGCTGAACAGAAAATAAAGAGTTTCTTCTCAGATAGGTACATTTGCTCTGTGTTTTATCTTCATTTGCCATTGTCTTTAAAGACACAGTAAACAGAAAAGCAGTATTTACTGACACAAGTTGAAAATTACTGATATCTATGGCCCCATATTAATCTATCATAGTTAAAAATCTGTCCCTTTTTCCCCAATTCCACTCTTTACAGGTGAAGGCCAACTATAATAACTTCACTGACTTTGAAGACCACAATTTGGCTTCATGTATCTGATCATCAATTCTTAGCTTCCACATAAACTCTCTTCTGATGCGTTATACTGCAGTACAGATGAACCAGAGATCACAGTATTAGTTTTGTGGAGACAGACAGTAAACCTTGGTGTTGCAGAAAGTGGTGTTAGTGGTTAGAAGACAGCTGTACAAATGGCAAAATCCAATTTGGTTTTTGTGGACTGTCTGTCCTCTCAAGTCCTATGACGGTCTTTTAATGTGATTCTCATGATCTCTGTTAAGGAGACAGGAGAGTTATATCTCCAAATCTCCCTGTAGAGGAGACAAAATTCACTAGCATAGGCAGAAAGACAGGATGACTTAACTCTCAGGGATTTTTTTTTACTCCCTTGAACATTTTAGCTCTTAGAACCACAGAAAGGCCACAGAAAGAATTATGGTATTAGAAACTAAGGAAAGAGCAAGCAAGAGAAACATAAGGAGCATATGGGACTGATCTGTAGGCTAGACATGGTCAAAAGAAGAAACCACCTACAGAAGACAAAGGAGAGAAGGGAGAGAGAAAGAAAGAAGTGGAGGAGAAAAGAGAGAGAGATGCTGTAGTTTGAGGAGAAGCCCTGAGTTGCAAAAAGAGGATTCTGGTTGCCCTGGAGGACACATTAAAATGTTACAAACTGATGAGAAAGATGAGAAATATATGCAGGACATCACTATTTTTTTCAGTTCTATAAATCTTTCATGCTTGCTACACCAAAAAATGATTGGATTTAGAACCCTTTGCAATTTCCATTGTTTGTCTGCTTCCTCCATAACACATCTGAAGACACAAATTTAACCTGCAAGCACCCAAATGGGTTAGAGAGATTTAAAAAGTGAGAAATGAGGTAAACAATAATTTTATCTTGAAGGTCTAAGAAATCTTGGTCTATGAAATGCCAGTTCCATGCAAAAGCAATAGCCAGAGAGGAGTTGTACCAGAACAGCCTAAGAAAGAGATTGCATGGTTGCCTTTTCCGAACACAAGAAATTCAAGCATGCATGTCCAGCATGATGGTGCTCAAGCACAGTTAACTGTCACTGTCAGCTGGAGGAATCTCTCCCAGGACTGTATGACAGAATCCTGTGCATTAGGAACTACGTCGTCAGCAGGTTGAGGAAGGTGATCCTTCCTCTCTGCCCAGCACTGGTGAGGCCACCTTTGGACTACTGCATCCACCCCTGGGCTTCACAGTACAAAAATTATATGGACTTACTGTAGCAAGTCCAGAAAAAGATAGCAAAGATGATTATGGGACTGGAGGAAAAGCTGAGAGAGCTGGGACTGTTTAGCCTAGAGAGCAGAAGGCTCGGGGAGGGATCTTATCAAGTGTGTAAACACCTGATCAAAGGGATGAAAACGGAGCCAGACTATTCTCAGTATTACCCAGGGACAGGACAAGAGGCAATAGGCACAAACTGAAACACATCAAATTCCATCTGAACACCAGGAAACATGTTTTTTACTATGAAGGTGACTGAGCACTGAACACAGGTTGCCTAGAGAGATTGTAAAGTCTCCATCCATGGAGACAAGATATTCAAAACCCAACTGGACCTGGTCCTGGGGGAACTTGTTCCAGCTAGCCCACTTGAGTACATGGGTGGAACTAGAAGATCTCAAGAAGTCTCTCCCAACCTCACTGATTCTGTGATTCTGTGATTCTGTGACCTTGAGGCCTGTACATATTTGCTATAGTTGAGGTATAAATCTTAATTTCCAGCTATGTGAAGCCTTTGGAGGACAACAGTGGTTGCCCAAAGCATCCTTGCAGCAATGACTTCCTAGAGGCATTAAGGTATGCAAACCTAGCATGAACAGCTGGGAGGGACAAAGCATCCAGCTCTTGCCAGCTGGATGAGCCTGTTGAGGGAGGAACAGAAAGGTACGTCTTGGAACACTTGTTCTCAGCTGTGCTGCCCTTCAGTGCTTGGGGCTCAATCTAAGTGATTTACTGCCCAGAGACAACTAGTGTCCAGGAGTTAGACATACAAAAATTACTAAATGCTTTACAACAAGTTGCAATTTTATTTATTCCCTGTCATGAATACCTGGCTTTATTACCCAAAACAATCAATTCCACAAGATGAGCATGTTGCTGAGTTATAGCTGTCTCACACAGGTGTGTTTTGAGAAAACCACATAAAAACTTTGATTCTGAGCCTTCAATATTGAAGACATTAAATGAGTAGGACAGCAGTGTTGATTGTTGTTGTTAATTATGAATTAATTATGAGTGGATAATTAGAACTGAACCCAGCTTTCTTTGTACTGCTTTTGTACTGGGCAGTATAACTAAGCTAAGGCCATTGGGATGCCTGTGCTGATTTACAAACACATTTTGACATCACAAATGTGGAACCGCATGCTCCCCTCAGCTTCTGTACATACACGGCTCCCAGTAGAGAAGATGGTGATTCAACCTATGCCCTGCCCAAGGGCAAGAGCCCACCTCTGTACGGAGGGCAGTGCTGGGATAAAGAAGAAAGAAGTGTGATAACATGTCATGGTACAGTCCTCATCCCTAGTGGGAAAGAAAGAGAGCACACAACACCGGCTACTTTTCTCAAAAAGAAAATGTTGTAGCAACGTTTCCCTCACACCTGTGCATGGATGTCCCAGACCAGGGTTACTCCTCCTTTGGACTATTCCAAATTTGTAGCAACAACAGAGTAATAATGACAGTGACCTGCTGCTAAAATAGTAATGCAGTTTATGAGGCAGATCAGTACCATTCTCTTCATTTAGTACAGTGGAAATAGGGGCAGATGAACTTGCCCTAGGTTCTCCATTATGTCAAGTGGTGAAGATAAAAATAGAAGCTACTCTGTCTGAATCCCAGCATTGTGTTCTCTCTACTGCACCTCAGCCAGGATCCCTCCACATTTAAGAGAGACGTGCAAGTAGGAAACCCAAGAAACCGAAAACAGTTATTAAAAAAAAAAATAAATAAATAAATAAATAAAAAAAAAGTAGTATCAGCAGGAGAAGAAATTCATCTCTTCTACAAAGCAGATAACGAAACTATTATTTCAGGTAAGGGAGACAGTAGATGGCAGTGTCCCCCAATAATTCCCAAGGAGACACAGCTCTTGCACTCAGTCTCTCTGATAGAGAATACAGACCCACACCCCAGCCAGTGACAGATGCTAGACAGGACGGACTTCACTCCCCACTGCAATTTAAAAACAGGCAGTGTCTGGAAGAGTAGTGCTATGCAGTTTCTTAGCTCATTTTTCCTTAGGAAAGCCTTGTAGCTCACTTTTCCTGTCTTGCAAGATAACCTACTATAAAAGACATCTGACAGATGACAGTAGAAGATGATGACCATTTCTGGACTGAAGGAAACTCTGGTCAGTCAGCTCATCAAATATGTTCCATAGTAACAAATTATGACGGCTTTCCATTTTCTAAAATCCTGACATCTTTCCTTCAGACACAAGGTATTAAAAAGCCAGGAAAAAGGTCCTAGGGCAGAACAGAGATCTGGCTTCAAATTATGTGCTTCTGCTGGCTTCCTGTGTCACCATGAACAAGTCACTATGTCTCTCTGCATTCTGGTTCCTGTTGCAATGCAAAAATCTCTGCTTTGGGATATATACTAAACATAAAAAAATCTGCTCTCCCAATCAATGAAAGAACTAAGAAAAACCCCAATGACTCAAAGAACCTGATTTCTGTGGCAGATATCTAAATATCTGCTGAAGTCTTCTCACAGGAAATTGTCGAGATTATTCCATTAACATTTCTAAGACAACCACCATATAAAAGTCCTAAGAGAAATCTAGAACAGAGATAAAGAAAATAAATATGGAAGGAAGGAGCGTTTTGCTATGGTGTTCTCAACAACAGATCAAAACTGGGATCTGTTATGAGGCAGATACTTTTTGGATTTCTCTGAAAGAAGAGGAGCACAACAAATGGACTCAATGGAAAGGTCAAGAATTAAAACGTCAACTACTCCACTGCTGTTCCCTTGTAAAAATCAATATAGCTCTGTCAACACAATACCAGCATATACAAGCTGGTCAGCTGACTTCTCTGAGATTTGGTATTAACTTGGACTCTGAAGACCATTATTAGAGTGCTTTGCAGCTAAACAACCATTGCAGACCATAGTGATGTGAATTTTTAACATCTACAACGAGACTAGAGCAGGGCATTGACATTGCAACAGGTCTTGAGTGCAGGGATAAAGAATAATGGCAAACTAAGCCAACAGGACATGCCATGACTGGACATGCCATCAGCATTTAAAATTAGCCTTAACGACTCATACAGACATGTGCTAGAGATTAGATCCCAAACTA
The DNA here is from genome assembly GCF_000699245.1 of Pterocles gutturalis. Taxonomy (NCBI): domain Eukaryota; kingdom Metazoa; phylum Chordata; class Aves; order Pterocliformes; family Pteroclidae; genus Pterocles; species Pterocles gutturalis. The sequence continues at coordinate 8,398 of NW_010131858.1, read as the reverse complement.
TCCACATTCTTAGCCTCCTTCCTCTAAAGCTCCAGAGTGATACAAAACCTTTAATTACAGCATACTAGTGGTCTGGGTTTAATATATATAAAAACATAAAAAACTAATAATTTAAAATATACTCAGAACATACAGTGATGCATTCCATGGTAGTGAAGGAGAGCACATACAAGGTTGAAGATGGATAAGGGGAGGCAGGAATGGATTTATAAATCAATTTTGATCACTAGGCAATTGCAAAGCTCTTTCTGTTTCCAGAAAGTTGAGGGAAAATTGCCCTGCAGAGTTACAACAGCACAACATGAGGAACTTCAAGACTTCCACAGGCAGAGCGGGGGAAGACTGTCCTGAAGAAACTGCCAAAATGCCAAATTTGCAGCTACAGCCAGTTGGAGGACCAACTTGGGAAGCAGAAAACTCCCTCACATGCTGATTTCAGAGTTCCTGCATGGTCTGGACTGATTCTTCAGCTCTTACAAAGAGCCAGGAAGATAGACTTCCCTTTGTGCTCACAAAGATCGGTTTCTATGATCTTTACCAAATACATTCACTCAGTCATATATGGGCATCTCACATTTTGTGGGATGAAAGGTTTGCCTGGTTTGTGTGTCCAGAGCTAGAAGTTTCCTAGACTAAGCAACCACTCAGTAAGAATCACTGAAGGACAAAAAAAAGGAAGAGATTGTTCAACTAATTAGGAAGAAGAAGGATATTTGTACATTAATCCTTGATTTTAGCAGTCTGCATGGTACAAAGGTACCTTAGAAGAGGTACTTTGCCACAGTCTGAACAAGGTATGAATGACAGAAGAAAATTGTATCATGAGAGAAACTTGAAAAAAGATGCTTATTTACTATATTACCTTTGCTTAATGCTTTCACATCTTTAAAGGCATCATATTACAGCTGTCCTGCCTCTCAGGACATTCTTCTTTCTTACAACCCCAGTACTACATATGAAGCCAACAAGGCCTTTACATGCTTCATTTAGTAAAAAGCTGTTCAGGCCACTACTGTTTCTTTGCACCACCCAAGGTGCACTTCAGTACACTGTTCCTCCTGGACCCTGATACCTATATCCTGAAATGTCCTGAACATAACATTCTGCTGTTGTGGTTTTAGCACCAACTTAGTGAAAGAATAAGCTTTCCTCAACAGCATCATCAGAAGTATCCCAGGAATGTGCTGTCAGGTGTTCAGCATCACAGCTGTTGCTTAACCCAATAAGATGACTTGCCAAGTAATGGTTTGTGCTGAGGTTCAAACTTTTTTTATGTTGGCATTTTCAGCTATGCCACTGGTGATACTAAAGACAGGAGAATGATTCAGAGTGAGATACCTGACAGGTGTTGGCCAAAAATTTGAATAACAGAATTTGCAAACTTCTCAGGGTCCTCGGTTTTATTTATAAAAGCAAGCCTCAGGTTCGTTAGGATGTTACAGAAGCCAAACAGTGACTCTGAAGACTATTATGAAATAGATAGGCAGTCTCCTTGAATGCAGGACACAGGGTGAAGCTTTGAATCAACCACTGCTACAAATCCTTACCTTCCAGATGTGTCCATGTTTTCTTTTTCTCTCTGAGCTATCAGGAGAAAACCTCATTGCCATCCACACTTCTAACCAGTCTGTCCTTCCAAGTCACCCTCCAGCCACTACCAAGCCCCAGCAGAATAAAAGCAGCCCATACAATGTGACCACACAAGGCTCAGCTGTGCCCTCAAGCTTTGCTGTTGGCATCCAGCATACCTTGCCACCAGAATCAGTGTCACATTTTGTCCTAGTCTGTGTGCAGGCATGCTTGTGTTTCATGTCACATTTAAGAAAGAACATTTTTAAGAAGGCTTGTCCTGTTCTGTAACAGTTGGCATATACATACAGGTAATAGAAGCTCTTACCGCCTGTTTTCATGAAAGTCTGCATTGAACAGGGCTATGCCAATAATTGATACTTTTAGTTCAGCAATCTAAGGAAAAGCAAACAAAAAGAAAGAAGTAGTTATAGTAACCAGGATATACAGGTTTTTCTTCTTCTTTCCCTTGCCTTCTTCAACAACAACAAAAAATAGTTATCCCACTTCTTTCCCCAGAATGACAATGCCCTAGAAGAACAGACCTCTGCACATTTTATATTTTTCAGCCATTGTTTACATTGTTACATTCTTTGGTTTTCTACATGATCTTTCAGAAGTTCCTGAAGAGTGCAAAGCACAATTTCAAAGCAACATTCCTCAAAATCCATAAGCAAAAGGATTAGATGATCTAATTTTATGGCATCTTTCAGCTCATCTTTTGGTTCTAACAGCATCCAATGTTTGCTCAGCTCTTTTATCAATCTTTTAAGAATCTAGTTCAAACACACTCTGAGAAAAATAATTTGGACTTTTTTCCATCCTTTTTTTTTTTTTCTATTTTCCAGACAAAACTTAGGGATTTACCTCAATTGTTTTGCTTTACACATTCATCCTTAATTAGAAAACTAAGCTGTTTTAGTAAGGAATCTGTCATTATTATCTGCAGCATGTAAGGTTACAAAGGACCCCCAGAAAATCAGTTTCACTTTCTATATGTTTTAGCAAAGCTACTGGAAGAGGCTGCCATCCTACCTAAAGACTACACAGCCTTCACAGGTAGGAAACAGCAGAACTAGAAAAGCAGAATAGTGTGAGAGGGATGGTTAGAAGACTTTCTGCCAGCTCCTGCTATGAGTGCATTCTACTAAGAGTGAAATGCATATGAACGCATTTATAATGTATTTTTACTGGACAGCCCCCTGCCTGCAGCAGCAGCTTGCATTATTCCAACAACAGCTGTGGCACTGTGCGAAGCAAAAGGACTTAGAGACCTCACTGTCATCCCCAGCTGACCCCTGACCATCAACAGTTTACAGACTACTCCTTGCAAAAGCATGTACCCCATTACACAGGTCAGAGTAGTACAGATCCTGACAGGAGTAGCCTCCTGCAAGATTTTCCAGGAAATCTATTCAAACCATATTAAGATAAAGTTACAGACAGGATCCCCATTAAAACACTTCTCCTGTCCCCCCCATCTTTAAGATGACCATCTTCTTTCAATCCTGGCAATGCCCAGGCTCTGGGTGTTTCAGATCATGAATTCTAATTTGATGGCTAGCCTATTAATCTATGTTACACGAAATCAAAGCTAAAGCTCGAAAAAAAATCTAAATTTTGTGATGAAGTTAATATTTTCATTTTTTCCTTTTTGTTTGATAATCAGTATATTCTGTTGAATAACCAGTGTATTTCCTAATATAGCTGCAAGGAGTTTCACAATAGCATTCATTCATTTAAAAAAAGGACAGAGTCAAAGCTCTACTGTCTTACATCATTTTCAATGAATGCTTTAGAGTGAAATGGCAATCATGAGACCTCCGGCCTACACAAGGAGGAAGTGGTTTTGCAGGCTTGCCAGATTAAAGAGTGACATCACATTATCTTCGTCAATGCTGATTCCAGTTCTTCGATAATCAGGCAAACATGGAAATTGTTGTTCTCATATCACATGGTCAGACATCACTTTCCATTCATTAGTGGAGTTAGCAGTGCTTGTCTCAGCAGAAGCCCTGCCTCCTCTACTGCAGGAAACTTGCAAAAGCTGAGAAAATGTGACAGAAAGAGCAACCATCTCTACTCCCAGGCTGATCTATTCAAGATGCACATTCCAAAGCCACTTGTTATTTGTTTATGTCACAAATCAGAGAAACTGAAACCCTGTCCTTGCACAGAAGTGAGTGTTATGTGCCATCACTTTCAATCCTAAACTAACCAGCAACAAGTTTTGTAATTTTGTGTATGTGTGAAACACTCAGAGAGAGATAGGTTTTCAAATTGCTTATGAAATATGGAGACATCATTGTGTGTGTCGTACTCCTTTCTGGAAATCCGCTAACACAAACTGCGAATGATGGACATGATCCCAACCACCAAGAATTCAATCAGTGCATCATAAATTCTTTGGTGACTTGTTTTTTCAGCAGAGTGCCAGTAACTCCCAGACTCTTCCCTATCAGGTTGCTGCACTGATACTTTGCTGAAATGAGGGATAGCTTGGGTTCATAGCAGACACTTCAGAGAGCTTTTGAAGGTGATAAATTACACAACATATCATTTCTGTTAACAGAAATTTGTGTTTAACCTGCAGCCCTTTTGAAGTGAAGAGACAAGAATGTCTTGCTATGAAGACCTATATATAGGTCTAGCATATTACACAGAACAGGTGATATGTGCTCCTGATCTGCCTGGAGAGGAAATTTTTCTGACTGTCACATACAGTCTCAAAATCAATTCATTACTGTCCCTTATCTGAGACTTAATGCTTCTTCTCCACACAGGACACTGTGTAGAGACACATTATGTTTATTAAATACATCTCAGTGCATTTTACATATAACTCCAAGAAACATGTCACATCTTTTACAGAAGAACAGATGTGGTCCATGCCCCAGGGATACTGTGCAGTCCAAGACACCCTATCTCAGAGCTCTTCCACCTCTCATGTGAGTAGATGTTCCACAGCAGAAACACACAGAGCACCAGCACCACTGATGGTAGCACAAGGCTTTCTACAGAAACTCAAGATGTTCATCCAGAACATGGTACTAGATGGCAGCCAAGGTGAAGATGAGGCAGCAGGCTTCTCTTTTAAGTTCTCTTGTGGACTTTTTCTTTATTCATTTCTACTCTTTGATCTGGAAGGCTGGAAATGGAAATCCTCATTGTGCATCTGGACTGAGAGAATAGGACAGGCCTGGAGGCAGTAAAGGGAAGATCTTCAGCTGTGACTGCACCTTCAGAGAGCCTTAGGCTGTGATGCCATTCCATCAATGGCTATGATGCCATTCCATCAACCCAGAACTAAGGACTCACATTTTCTGCAGATTTATGTTTGCCTAATTTTGTCATCCAATTAGGCATTAGATTCAGATGAAGCTTTCCTCATGGTTGAGGCTTTTATAAGGTTCTTCTCTTTGACTTTCTAGTGTCCAGAAGAAAACCAGCTCACCAAAGTCAGTCCCTCAATAAGGGCACAGGTAAGCTTGTTCAGTTTTATGCAGCTTTATGGCTTCTGTAGGAAATATATCTCTCCAAGACCTCAACATTTTTGTTTGTCTAAGAATCTACTGAAGGAGGAGAAGGGATGGAGATAGGGGGCAAGCACACTGTATGACTGCATAAGCAGAATTTCCTTAAGAAACGGAACTAAAGCACTTGTGAAGCAGAAGAGATGCAGAGATTCATATAGAGGGTATGAAGATACCTACACTGAGCACAGAGGACACACACAACTTTATATAAGCAGCACCACCACAAGTTGTAGTGTTTTGGAACTAACCCCTAGGCAGAGCATGGCTCCTAGCTATGAACCACTGGCTATGGGATGAATGGGAAATGGCAGGATTCCAGGACGGTTAACCTTCCCAGCCTCCTGGGTTTCATACCAAAATCTTTTGATGACAAAGACATTCAGTACATGCTGAATGGGGGGCTGTATGATCAATCAGAGGTGGAAACTGATCTCCAGAAGTCTCAGTCGTACTCTGTTATGTGCTGAGGCTGGCCTGGGTAAGCAGCTGTATCTGGGGCCTCCCAATGCCATCTCAGCAGCAACTGCTGTTCTGCTTCCTCCAACAGCAGCACACACATCTGAGCACATCTCATGCCAGCACAAGGTTGCTCTTGGCCTGATGAGAGCCTGTTATGCTCCCTCATTTAAACTGTTCAAAACACACCTGCGATTGCCTACCCATGCACTGTTTCCAGGCATGAAACATCTCCACTTTGTATCAAAAGTTTCCCTGATTACTGGAAGACTGTCAAAACAAGCAAACAAACCCTAAAGTGTTCAGTATTACTTTTAAAATGGCAGGATTAAAAACCTCATTTGGCTCAGCTAGTCTGAACTCAATTTATCCTCACTGTTTAATCTCTGTGAACTCTGGGTAAGCTTAGAGGTGAAAGACAGCAAATCTTATCAGAGTAGAAGCAAGCTGTTCCCTGAAGTAAACTAAGTTCCCTTTTTCATTTGCACAGCTACGTCATAGGTGATAGAGAAGGAAATCTCCCAAGCCTGTCAGGCCCAAAAGTGGTATCACACGACAACGCCCACAAGGTTAAATAAGCACTACTCTGATAAACCCCAGTCAAACAAAGGAAAGAATTACTGCACCCTTTTTGAACTAGAAGTCCCAATCAAGATTATAATCCCCAGACACTATGCCCCAAAAATAAAAATAATAATTAAAAAAACAATACACAAGTATACATTCAAAAAAATCAGCCAAGAAATTCTGTCATCAGTATTATTACGCATACACTCATACAGTTCATCTGAACAGAAACACTCTACAAATGAGTGCATCTCCTCAGGAGTTTTCATCACAAGAATGAAATTTCTCAGCTCTCAAAAGACAATAAACAGTAAATCATTTAGATTATGAAACCTGGATAGCAAGCAGCAAGTTCAGAAGAGTGCATCTTGTAGCAGAAATTCACTTCCTCAAAATAGTGGTATTTGCACTGAATTTATAAAAATCCCTTTTAGCCACTTCTCTTAATCTAGAGTCTTAAATTCACGACAGATGAAAATGCTCTGACCACAGACATTTCCTAACTGAAAAGGAATCGGGAAGTGATGCCAGCTTCTTCTGTCATTCAAAGGTTTTGGCTAATAAGTGTCACTTTAGATACATTTGAAAAAAATTCACTTGTAATCAGAGGTTGTGTACTTATTGCTTTTGTTAATATTGCTAACTTGGAATCTAAAGGTCCAACAGGTGCACAAGGTCACCATGTTACACACTATGCATACTACTGTCATAAGTAGATTATTTTCTAGAAAATTTAGATGTAACCAGACATTCAAGCAGGTTATTGGTTGGGAAAAGAATGGGCTGTGGACTCTAAGGAAAAGTGACAATATGCATTTATGTTAACTAGTTTTGCACAGCCTAGGCCTGAGAGCAACTCACCGTGTAAGAGAATGGTCCATAGTCTTTGCCCTATGACACTACATCACGAACAGGGTAGACACTCTTTCTGTATTACTGATCTTATAAGTGAAAAGTGTGTCATCTTTATCTGGTCTCATCTAAAACCCCGAAGTCTAAAAGGTGTGTAAGCTGCCAGGCATCTTTATTTAAGCATGAAGAGAAAAAAAGATTGCAAGGTAAAACAAAAATATTACAGGGAAAAAGTTTACCTTATTTTCTTAATGGTGTGTGAGCATTGCTCTAGATAGGCGCCTTTTGGAATAGTTACAGCACACAATGGTAAATGGTTTCTTGAGGGTGCCTTTTCTTTGTCCCAGATGATCTCCTTCTCCCTGACCCTGCCAGTGTCAGAGCCTTTAGGTAGCAGACATTTTTTATCATCCCTCCCCCTTGTCTCTCTAGTGCCATTCAGTTACAGTGTTCAGGTTGCTTTGATCTTCTCCCATGTGACTTTTCCCTCCAGGGTATTTCCACTGTGCTTTCTCAGAGGAGGAGATGACAGTCTCATGAAGCATAAGCTGCATGTTCCCCAAAGCCAGGAAACTATTCATGATTTCGCATGAATGGACCTGAGCCTTCTTTCTCCTTTATTGTTTGAACAGAATTAGAGGGTTCCTTTGAAGGTGTAAAGACACAATAGCTGTCTTCCAAGCCTTTGCATGATCTTATTTCCAAATAATACTCTTTTTACTCACCTACATCTCTGAGCACCAGCTGTTCTTACATTTAGGACAAAACTGCAATTGCACGACAATTATCTTATCCAGGGGACAGAGGGTCAGATGGATCTGCCTTTGCACATACCAGCTTCATATATTTCCTATGAATCCATCACATTTTTATTCTGGCCCTCCTCAATGTCTTCGCTGTGGATGAAAGTCAAATTAAACCTAGTGCGTTTTTAGAAATTACTCTGGACCCTTAGTCTGCTGCCCTTGCTATAGGAGTAATTCCTTGGTATACTCAAGGACTGTTATCCTGTTCAGTACAAGTAAAGTTAAAGTATCAAGTATTTTATGGATGCAATCTTGCACCACAAGGTGCAAGAAGAGGTGCTAACTGCACCGATCCAGTGCAATTCTAGGCACTGACTTCACAGAAATACAGTTAGCTCAGTGGACGCTTGACCATTCCAACCACAAACACACTTTGCATCAGTTTAATTTTCCTAAAAGTAGTTTTGCAGGGTAGAGTCAAAATACCTATTGCTCCCCACCACAGCACATTTTGTTCAAGTTTAGGATGGCTAGTGTTGAGCAATGAGACTGTACTTGACTCCCAGTTGTTCTCCTACACCAATACCCAGATTAAATCACAATGAAAGTTGTCTGGAAATTTGCTGACACTTCCCCCTTCCCTCAAAAGTCAACAAATACCATGTGGGGGGG
>NW_010131857.1:0-313 GCF_000699245.1 Pterocles gutturalis | reverse complement strand
GGGGGTTACCTTGAAGAGCTCGAAGAGCATGTGGTAGAGATGCGAGGGGACGTAGACGATGCTGATGGGCTGCTGGGGGTTGCATGCTGCAGGAAGAGGAGAGTGGCCGTTAGCATCCTGCCCAACCCCATACGAGACACCCGAGAATCCCCCACCCCTGCAAGGACCCCCCAGCCCAGCCTCACCATTCACCTCCTCGATCTCCAGGTCGGGCGAGGACATGTAGTACTTGTCACACAGGAGCTTGGCCATGTTGTAGGCGTCTGGGAGGGGGTGGACAGAGGAGTTAGCCCCCCCAGTACGAGGGGGGGGG
>NW_010131856.1:2247-2455 GCF_000699245.1 Pterocles gutturalis | reverse complement strand
GCGTCACGAGAAGCAGAGAAGAAAAGCGTTTCATACATACTTCGTCTTTGCCTCTTGCCCTTCACCACTTTGCTGCTGCCCGTTAGATCCATCGAGCTTAGAAAAACCGCCACCACAAACAGTCCAAGCTGCATAGTAACTCTCCAGCGCTGCAGCCCCTCCGTCGCAGGGTGGTCGGAGGATCGCGCTCCACAGCTGGGGATCTCTC
>NW_010131856.1:1218-1915 GCF_000699245.1 Pterocles gutturalis | reverse complement strand
TGCAGGCAGACGGCAGCACCCGGGGCGGCGGGGGCAAATCGCCCTCCAACCTTATCCACAGTCACTCTGTTGCTTCATAACGGCACACGGAGAAATGCCGAACGCAGCCTTGCCATCTGCCGACGCTGCATACGGTTATAGCTGTAACTTGTTTAGAACGGTGCCAGTCCCCCCCAGCCGCCCCTCCTCGCGGAGCAGATGGCCTCTGCGCACTGCCAAGCGCTCAAGATGTTTCCCATCAAGTGGGCACCTCTGGGGCTGGTAGTTGAGCCGAGCTGAAAGGGAGCCGCAGTCCCAAGCCGGAGACGGGGCTGTCTGGGGACGGGGCGGGATCATCCCGCGAGCTGCCCGAAATGCCGCGTTTCTGCTCGGAGGGAATTTCCAAACCTCTCGGCTCCCGTTCCCCCGGAGCGCAGGGAAGGGTCAGTGCTGCCTGCGTGGGCAGAGGCCATGCTGAGGGGGCCCAGCACAGGAGCTGCTCTGCCCCGGGCTCCCTGCCTCGTCCCCGGCCCTGCCAGTGGAGGAATCGGGTGTTCAGCAGCAAGCGTGGCTGTGTGTGCTGCGCTGCCCTCGCCAAGTGGCTGCGGGGATTTGCCCAATGTGCGTGGCAGGACATGGTGAGGAGACAGCAATGCCGGGAGGACAGGCTGGGCAATGAACCAATTGCTCTGCGTGAACTTCTCGGAGAGCAAATAAA
>NW_010131856.1:943-1156 GCF_000699245.1 Pterocles gutturalis | reverse complement strand
AGCACGGGAGCCACCGTGCGCCCTGTCCTCACCCTGCAGCGGCCAAGTCCCTGCTCCTGCCGGCTGCGCTGGCCGGACCTGGGGGACAAGCGGCACAGGCAGGGCTCTGCAGAGCAGCGTGCTGCTCCCCTGGGAGGTGACCTGGGAGGTGGTTTTCCATGTGTCCCGTGGCTGGCACGCAGGACAGGTGACCTCCGGGCTGCCCCAGAGTCC
>NW_010131856.1:0-303 GCF_000699245.1 Pterocles gutturalis | reverse complement strand
TGTTCTGCACTTCCAAGTCTGTTTGCTGCAAGCTGCTTTATAAACACTGTCAAGTGCTTCAGCTGGGCTGTCGGGAGTGTTTACCGGAGCAGAGCTGTGGGGTGAGGGAATCCCCCCCCCAGTCCCGCAGCCTCCCTCTGCACCATGCTCACACGCAAGGACCCGGGCATGGCGCGGGGTCCCTGGCACAGGAGGGCGGCAGGATGGGCACCAAGCGAGGAGGGACCCTCCGGATAGATGGCACGGTGCAGCGTGGCGATGCACGGCATGGCACAGCCCGTGGACCCCGGGGATGCTGGCTGG
>NW_010131855.1:7301-13321 GCF_000699245.1 Pterocles gutturalis | reverse complement strand
CGGGTCTTCCTTATTTCCTTTTTTAAAATATGTTGGATGGCACTGGCATAGTGGCATAAGGGAAGACACAAAAATAAGTGGAAAATATCCAAGTATCTCTTCTTTCTGACATAGTTGAAGTGACAGTGGCTCAAATACTTGGTAAAAGACCATCCCTAATCTTACCACACTTCCTGCCCTGCCATTCTGTGACCCCTCACAGTCTCCACAAGCACTGAAGCCAGAATTTTCATAGCAGCCTATCCCTCAAACAGAAACTCATGAAACACCATCATAATTGTAAAAAAGGCATTGCCTTCACAGTAGAACACAATACCCACCCAATCTTCCCTTTGCAGTTACATTGCCTTTACTTACATCTGTAAAATCCTAATGTAGAAAGAGTCGGAATTATGACACAGCTTATAACTGCCTCATCACTTGTCATTTGCTACAGTAAATGTGACAAAGAACCACAAGAGAAAGGGCGTTCACCTGCGCTTAGGGCACTATACTAGGACCAGATAGAAGTAGAAGACTATTTTTTCTACAAGCAAGATTATTCTAATGCAGGATACACAAAAGCAGCATCGTTTCCACTGGAAATTTTAACTGCTGTTTCCCTGATTTTGATCCTTTGAGTCATGTTAGTAGCATTTCCAAATTATTCCTCCAACAGTACCTTAAATTTTGAAGTCAAAATAATTAAGGAAGAATTAGTTAATAAAGAACTCTATTTTGAGAACAGCAATAACATTTTCTTTGTCATTCTAGTCTAACACACACTTGTGGAGGTAAAAATATAAGAACGTATGCAAAGACGGAGTCACGTGTGCTCCAGCCTCCTGAACAGCGTATTTGTACACAATCTCTCAAACATCTCTGGAAGTCACTGACATCCATAGGGTGTACTGGTTCTGTTCCTTTGCAGCTGCAGGAGGCAAGATGTTCTTTCCACCTTGTATCACTGAAAGGAAATATCAGTCCACGAGACCAGGGATCAGCGTGTTTCACCTCCTGGAGAGATGACTTGAGCACTAGAATTCCAAAGCAGTAGTAAGAATGGCAAGATTTACACTGATGACCTGTTCACAGGAGTACCTGCACTACCAGAATGTTACTTTGTCTAGATTGTCCTCCCTCAAGTTATGAAGTTGATTCCATTGTTCCCCATAGAGCAGGAGTGACTCTGGAGACTCAATCACATAGTTTGTGACTTGAAAAGCACAGGAATTCACTGGAATTTAAGCTTGCTTAGCAGGGCAGAGCAGCCTTCTTAACAGAATACTGCCACTATATATCCTCATTTTAAAAATAATTTAAGATCCAAATATACTCTTTGCTTACAAAGAAAAAAAAAATCTGTACTCCCTATCAAACAAGACCATGTTGTAGAAAGAGACAATCCCTTGAACATTTGCAGGTAAAAGCACTTGTTTTTTCAATGCAGTCCAATGTGAATAATAACCTGAGAAGCAGCTGCAAACAAAAGAATTAGACTGATGTTTCAACCCTGCAGTGGGAGAATCTTAAAAAAGCTATTTCAGTGAAAACAAATGAAGTTTCCACTTGCAGCTTTATGCATTTGGCAAACAGAACTTCACTTCTGTAATGTTATTTTAGGACAGCAAAAAATGCATCCCAGAGTTAATCTCCCACTGACTGCTGTGGATCAGTAGCTTTGAATTCCACAGTTAACATAAATTTACAGCCGCTATTCTATGGTAATGAGCAGAAAGTCCAGTGAAACCATTTAAAAAGACAAACACTAGAAAAGTTCCTTTCCTCAATGTAGGCAATACATACAAAGTTCCTCTCTGTTCAACATACTCCTCCCCTATGAAAACTGCTACAATACTTTATGTATAGATTACATTTTTGATAAAATTAAGGTCTTACAGTCTGTTTGACTTGAACAACTGCATATCTGTCTCTTATTTACCAACTACATATTGGCCCACTATTAGCAGTATGCAGAAAATGTCACATTACCTCCAGAATACGAGTTAAAAGAAAGTCACTTCCAAAAGAGCATCACCAGGGGGAGGGGAGGGAGAGAGAGAGAAAAAAATAAATAATCTTTAAAGAAAGTCTCTTGGGGAGGAGTGGGGGGTGAAATATCACCTCTTCTCTCCAAAATACTTTTAGGTTCCCCATATATGAAACAAAATCTCCCAGAAAGCCCTCATAGCGATGATTTCATAATAAACATTCTAATAAGGAACTAAATCACAGCTTCCTTTCTAAATGTTACTGGTTGCAGGAGACTACAGATGTAAAATGCATTACAAAGCACAGTGCACTCAGGCAAATACTTCTACAAAGTGAGAGCAATACATACAATACAGAAACGGTTGTGAAAGTGCTGTTTTAATGCCAAGGTACTACAAAGTGTTTTATAATCTAGATATAGAAATATTCTTTTCATTTTATGCCATGACTGTTCTTCCTGCCGTAATAAAATACTAGTAAAATGCCAGTGTTACACGGGTCACATTAGCAAGGAAGAGAAGAGAAGAGATCCCTGCCAGCTTTGCAAATCTACTGTACTTCCAGAGTCCAAGAGAAAGGAATAGTTACACAAATACTCACGCAAGTTCGGGTGATTTTTTTTTTCTTGTGGAAATATTAATAAATCATATTTCTGTCCCTCAGAATGCATGCAACCTGACCTACAGAAGTCAATTCCTATTCAACAGTTAAGGACAGATATAAAGGGAAAGCATAAAACTTCTTTCAAGACAGAACTGAAACACTCCAACAACACAGGGTGCTTCTAAGTCACATTTTCGTTAAGATCTTAAACCACAAATCTGCCCATTGCTGTCTAAATCATTATAAATAATTAAATACAGTCACTTTGTTTCATGGTACTTCTCACTAGATCCACTAGATCCCAAGAAAACATTTGAGCTTGTTTAATTCAATTCAAGAGCTTTAAAGTTACTCTCTTGTACCTGGACCTTGCCCTGTTGACTGATCTTCTTTCACCTTTTCCATTCTTTTAATCATTCCTAATATGTTGAAAGCAAATTTCCATGGCAAAGCACAAGCATTAAAAAGCAAAAAGCCCCACAACAGAAAAACAAACAAAAACCCAGAAAGTTGTCACAGCTACTTGCCTCTTGGCAATTTCTGAGCATTTCCCAGGCTTAGTGCAATATATCCATAGAAAAGGAGAAAGACCCATCTTGACATCATGATCGCAAACCCAAACTTGCACTGGGAATTATTCTGACAGGTATCACACAAGAGTACTGCAGCTGCATTTAAGTGAACTGTTCTCTGTGTGACAAGAGGCAGCAACACTTTGACACAAGCTTAGTTTACACAGTGGGAGGAGACAGGATTACATCATTCACTCCCACTGGAAAAGGAGAATTAGCATTAAAAAAAAATATATTATCAGGCTCCCCTTACAATAATCTTCTGGGGTTTTTACAAGGTCTTTCCACCTCTCAGGATAAGAGATTACCATTTGATCACTTAAATTTCATGCAAATAAAACCAGGAATATCAAAACTTCTGTTAACTGAAAGCTGATCTGAGAGACATTTTCACTGTTTTACCCTAGAAAGCTGGGCTTAAAATGCAAAAACAACATTTGCAGTATTCAAAAAACTGTTAGCTATATTGAAATCGGTATTTCTGCAATCTCAAGATTTCACTTAAGATTAATTTAGGCTAGATGTGGCTTTCATCCAGGCAAAATAAATACTTATTTCACTTGACATGACATTATAAACAGGTATGATAAATATTTATTCGGCAAAAGATGTGTGTCTGAAAAAACCAAATGCCATTTTTTCCACTTGTATTTGATTATGGCAATTTAAAAATATTTTCTATTTTCCCCTTTTTTATACATGTCTGGTGAGTCAATGGGCACAATGCACACTGAAAGCAAAAAGGCAATGCATCTCCTTGCAGGGGCTAGATCCTCCCAACAGCTACATAACCGTCAGGGAAAAAGAAATTCGATCATTCCATTAAAAGCTGTTTTACTCAATGTTTACAATTGACTAGCCAACTAAGCACAGAATTTGGTCCTACTCACAACTGAGAAGGTGGGAAGGAAAGGGTGAAGCAGAAGAAAAAGATTATAACTGAATAAGGAAGAATTTAGTCTCAGTATCTGGAAAACATCCCAAAAGAGATTAAATCTATTCCACTAAGTAGTGACATCTCTGTCTGAAAAAAAACCAAACCCAACGAACAAGAAAAACCCAAAACAAGCTCAAAAATAAACTAGTGCGCCTCCCTCCCCCCCACCGCCGAAAAGAAAACAACAACCAAGAACAACCACCAAAACCAAACATATGTATTGACTGCAATCTGTAAAGCTCTTCAGTATGTTTGGTTTGTTCCCACTTGTCTGGACCTGACATCATCCTACTTTCATAGTGTTCTATAAGCAGAGAAAAATCACAACATTAATGCATGGGTAGAAACAATGTAGTTTAAAATAGAGGGGTAATATATTGAAGCATACAGGAGCACTTCTTTAAAAACAAGTTAGTACTGTATTTAAAAGACCCCACGTACTCCATACTTCAGGAAGAACTTCAAAACAGAAGCTAACAGTAATGGTCCTACAGACAAAACCAAGGAAATTCAAGCTCTTCTAACCAGTATGGACAGCACACAGCCGTAACAAAAAGTGTGACTTTTGGAAACGTTTTCCAGACTGATCATACCCTCTTAATTCTGACATAATGAAATCTTCTTTTGATTCATTAACTCAAATCTGGGAATAGCGAGTTGGAAGACAATATTATGGACAGACCCCCAAAAAATCCCCAAACACTATTACCCTAAGGATCTTTGAGAGCATTCAGATCCTGAATATGAACAGATAAATGCAACAGGTACAATTTGGATGAGATTAAAAGATGTTTTAAAGGCCATAGAATTGGACAGGAGTCTACCAAAACACTGACCACACCTGATGGCATAAGAGTTTCAAATGACGGAAAGCTGGATACACAGAACAAATATGCCATTCTTCCTTTTTTGGTTGAAATATTATTTTCAGAAATGCTCCAGAAAGCACATTCTGTTTTTTCCCCTTCAAAATTAAAAATAAGAAATCAATAATTTGATGGAGTAGTCTCTCAGGAGAAGTAATGGGAAAAACTACCTCTTGGTCACATACAGCTCTCTTTGTATTACTCCAAAGTGAACTCTGCTGGTTTGTCTTATGACAAATTCTCTCTCCTCTTAGAGATCACAAAACACCTTTCAACAAAATACACAAAGGCCACCATCTATTCAGAAAAATCTCAGTGAAACATATTAGTTATTTGGCTACCTAATACAATGGTTTTTATCCCTTCTCCCAGAGATAAATATACTCCCATTCCTGCGTTCTTCCTCTTCTTCCTGTGCGTTATCCAAAGATGTCTTCTTTGTTTGGTATGCCATAGAGACATTTAACCTTCCCCTTGAAACCTTGGCAGACTATCCAGGTCCTTTTCCCTTTGATCATTCCTGTAGAAAACAGCTCTGCTCAACCCAGAGTCCAAAAACCCATGTCATGATGCATTTCCTTCTGTCTTATCAAGTATATGCTTCATCAGGGGCAATTATGGTTCAATAAGCAGATGCAAGTGTTAATTTCTGTCAAATATATGCTGAGAGCCCAAAAAATCAGTAATATAGTAATTTCTCACACTTTTACAATATACTGCCCACATCTGCATCATCTACGTGATCAGTGATTTTGTCGACTTATTTTCTTATAGGATCGATCTTTCCTAGGAAACTCCTGTTATACAAAAAACGAAAAAACAGACCGGCTTCTGCTTTCTTCTTTCCTAAATCCTTCTACTGTTCACTGGACACTGACTACAGCGGTGAAAAACCAAACATGGGAACAGATGGGAGTTCCTGGGACTTCAAGCACTATCCTGCACTACTGGATGCTTCTGTAATGCTGTTCAGGTATCAGATTTCTCCTCTTCTTGGAGGGCTTCTTAAAACCTCCATTTAAACGGAGACAGCATCTGGTTTCAGTTCACAGAAATAAAAAATGTATGCCA
>NW_010131855.1:0-7270 GCF_000699245.1 Pterocles gutturalis | reverse complement strand
AGCAGGAATTATCTAATCCAGAAGTTCTTCAGGTTTCTCTCATCCACACAAACCTCAAATTACATTACCCATCCTTTGACTCCTCAGAAGGAAAAGATTAAACAAAGAAGATTCAGTTAATGACAGTTTTGTGTTATTATGCCTTTAACATAAAAGGCAACAACAACAAGATAAGTGCTGTTATGAAAAGTCTCCAACAGATCAACTTTGTTTAGGAAAAATCAAAACTTTTGATCCACTAATGACTCCTCCTCTTCAGCACCAAATTAATGCTTAAGTAACAAAGTCAATTACTCGGAAGTTTATTTGCTTACCTCAACTTCAACTGAGTCTCTCTGGGTAGATCTCAAAAACAGAGATTCCAACAAGATGGTATCACAGCCTGTCTGGGACCAGAAAAGAGCTTTTCTAGTTCTATTTTAATAGTTCCCAGACCAGCAAGTACAGTGAAAACAAGAATATGGGAAGGGAAAAAAAAAAAAAGGTGGGGGGAAGGAGGAGGGGGAGAGCAGGAGATGAGATTTTACATTTTGTTTCCCAATACGAATATGCTTTTGTTGAGTTTGGGCCCAGTTCCAATTCACCTATCATTCCTCATTATTTTGACAAGCAAAAGCCAAGGTGACTCAATTCCTTACTGTTCTAATTTAAAGCAGGAAGAGTGTGTAAAGCATACCCTTAAAAACCAAAATCCTATCTTTACTCAGAAAAGCATAATAATGCCGTACTGAGCTCCCTAAGAGTAAGGACTTACTCACAGTACACTTGATCTGTCTTTTTTCACAGCATTGCTGGTTGGTACTGTACCTTTCACCAGTGCTGTCAATTATTTGAGAAGTGCCTTTGTCATAAAAGATGCTATGTAAATTTTAATTATAATTATCATTATAATTCTCTTGTGCATGACTCAATTATTGGACTCTTTTTCTTGTAAATGTCACAGGATCTCCTCTAAAGGCCTTCAGGAAAAGAGAGATGCCAAAGAACATTCTTTCAGATGTGTTGTTTGAAAAAGAAAAAAAAAAAGAAAACTCTGCTTTCTGAGAATCTGAAATTACTTCTTTCCCACTCCCCCACTCTTATGAGCAAACATTTGAACTCTCATGCTATCAAAAATACCGGGTTATATGCTAATCCATTTGTCTAAAGGTAAGACGTATCTCATTTGATAATATAAAAGTGACAGACAATGTCAGTGCATTCTAGTATCCTGATTCCAAACTGAGTTCCTGATCTCCAGACGAATGGGATCAGAGACAAAGCAAAAGGAGGAAAAGCAGTCAAAAGTGATGGACAGAACAGCTGGTTCTTGTGACCACCAGGTCCCCTGAAGCTGCTTTTTCTCTTGACTGAACAAGTCCCATTCCCTCAGCCTGTCTTCAGACAGCAAGTGCTCCAGACCCTGACCATCTCGGTTGCCCTTCTCTGGACTTGCTCCAGTATACTGATGTCTGTCCTGTATTTCGGTGCAGGGTGAGACATCAACACTGGACACTATCTAGATATGTGGCCCAGCAAGTGGTAAATAGTGGGGGACAATTGCCTCCCTCAATCTACTGGCTGTGTTCCTGTCAATACCGCCCAGGACACTGATGACCTGCCTTGCCACGAGGGTGCATTGCTGGCTCCTGTGCAGCCTGCTGTCCACCAAGATCCCCAAGTCGTTTTCAGCAGAACTGCTCCCTAACCAGGCAGTCCCCAGATGGTATCATTGCAGGTGTTGTTCCCACCCAGGTACAGGACTTTGTAGTTGTCCTTGAATTTAATAAGGTTCCTGTCAGCCCATTCCTCCAGTGTCTCTAGGTCCCTCTGAATGGCAGTCCTGCCCTCAAGAGTATCAGGTGGTCATCCCAACTTTGTGTCACCTGAAAACTTGACAAAATTCCACTGTTACCTCCTCCAGGTTACTGACAAAGATGTTAAAAGGATAGGTCCTAAGACAAGAATCCATGATACTCCACTTGTTACGAGCATCTAGGTAGCATATGATCCTTTAACTACTGTCCTCTGAGCCCAAGCATCCAACCACTTACTTACCCTACTAGTTGATCAATGTATGAACCACTTAGATGTATACTCCGTAAAATACACTATGTGTGCTACAATATATATTTTAAAACACTGTCAAGAAACCAGCTTCTTTGAGCAAGTACTCAATATATGTAATGCTTCTTTGGAGGGTTCCTTGTCTGAAGGCTTCCCCTTCATTGTTACACTTAACAGAAATAAATCTGCCGAACCTCACAGAGTTCCTATAGCGAAAACCTAGCCTGTCCTTTGGAGCACCATGTAATTACTTAGTACCGAAGACACAGCTGTCTCAAGAAAACTACCTTCATCTTTTCTATCATCAACACATTTGTGCCACTTGAGATAATTAACACAAATACAGCCTCTCTATTACTTGATTATCCTGGAACATTCCTTCCAAACATGTTCTCCTGCCATCATACCTCTAAATGCTTGTCACTGTCTGCTTCAACAGAATCTGATTAAGCTGAAATACAGGCAGAAGCAAAGAGCAGAACAGAGAAAGGCATGTGACAGTAACTAGCATCTCCAACACAGTAATTGCATTAATCAAAAAATCTTAGGATATATTGATTTTCCTGGCATTAGAATGAATTTAGGACATCCTAAATTAATCTGGATTATAATTTAATTACTCTAAACATTCTTGAAATGTGAACAAAGACTTTAAGCACCAGTTCTTAGATAGATTGCTTTGGAATATGGGCTTCATAATCCATGCTGTACTGAGCCTCAGTCTTTCAATATTCCATTACAATCTTCCACTGCAGAAGTCAGCCTCTCCTACTCTCTTTCAGTCTCTCTCCACTGTATGTTCTGATTTGTGAAGAAAATACAAGATCACAGTCTGGATTAGTGAACTTGGATATGAAGTCTGGAGTCTATTACTACACACTAGGATAGGATACAAAATGCCTGGTTTTATATTTGCAACATGAATGTTGATGCCAATGCCTATTCCAATTTTATTGTGAAGCAGAGATGTCTGTCTTTAGCACAGATCAGCAGGAGTACCCACCTCTGAAGGTAGCAATGAGGCACTAATAATTGACGGCTCTGATGTTTGCCAACAGTGGGTTTGTACAGGAATGAATGCCACATGTCATATAACATATTTCTGGTACAGATTTAGTTTGTTTCAGATTATCAGCACAGGACAAACTACTATGCCATAAAGAATGGTACCTCTTCTTCACTGCTCAGTCACATCCTAATCAAGTACTTCTGACTTCCTCCTCTAAATCACTTCAAAGAGATATTAACATATTCCTTCTTCCTCAACCTATCCACAGATTTTCTGCATCCTAGGCCTGTAACGCGGGATTGTTCCTTAGCTGCTCTTAAATGAATTTTCCAATTCCCACTGGAACACCCCTTCACCCCCCCTCCCCCACCAAGCACTCCCAACACTCAACATCAACGATGCCACTTTCCGACACTAGGGTGCATCCTAGACAGCTTTTAGCCACCGGAGAGCTTTCGAACCTTTCTAGCCCAAAACAACCTCTCTAATCAACAGAGTAATTAATTATACAGAAAGTCTTTGGAGAGAGCAAGGGAGCAGGTGAGTGAAGTAGCTGCGACTGAGATACAGCATTTTATTTCAACGTCAACAAACATGACTGTGCTTAAAAATTTTGGGATGGCTAATAACAATCTGGCAGCTTTTTACACCAAGTTTCCAGACAGCAAACGTCCACCAAGCACACTGCAGAGCTGCAAGAGTTAGCTCCCAAGGAGGCTGGTAAGCACACTGAAGCACCAGGAGGAGAACAACATTTCGAGAGAGGTATGGTTGTACTTGTGTGGTGCTGCCCTACAGAAAATAATCTCAGAAACCTCTCAGAAAGGCTAACTAGCTTGGACGTGGTGCTACTAATGAAATTGCTCCTCCACGTGGTGCACTACAGTCGGTATACACACAGACTGCAAGCAGCTACTACCAAAACCTGAAAGTTGTTTGGTTTGGGTTTTTTTACATCTCTTTGTTTCATTATGTCCTCCAGCATAAGCTGCAAGGACAATGGAGATGGAGACTAAACTGCTCTTTGGATAAAGATGTTACTCCTTATACCAAGGCAACGCAAAAAAAGCATACAAGGCTATTGCCTGTGTTCTTTGACTTAAAATAGAAAAAAATATTCTCTTCATGGCTGTTGGCTCAATTCATCACAGCAAAAAAAGAAAACAGAGTATAAGTCAAAGTTTTAAGTTTTGCCTCACTACAGTTCGGACACTGAATTAAATGCAACTCAGTACCAAATCTGACCGACTCCAAGGACAGCAGGTGCAGCCTTAAGCTGTGCCTGTTTCCCTCTCCTCTCCCTTTCCCGACATTAATCATTCAAACATTCTGACAGAAAGCCAGGGGAAGCCCTGGAAAAAACTAGAGCAAATAATAAAAGCAAAACATTGCTAACTTTTATGAAGAGCAGTGAAGTTGTCTCTAAGTTAGATGGAGGAAGACAAAGAGATTGTTAGTTTTATTAAAGGATATTTATTTTCTTGGCGTAAAAATCATATTTCTTTGGCTAGGATGCAGATATTTGATGAATGTATGCAGAGACAGGAGGGAAATAATTCATGTTTTTTCCCCTTTACTTATGAGTCATTTTGGGCTAAAACACATCTTCCAGAAACTTTTTGGCTGAATTTGGCTGTATTAGTTTACAATCATCAGCAAGCTTATCTAGTTCAGAATACTGTGAATAACTTGCAAGTTTGGTTGCTTGTCACTACTGTGCATGGAACTTAAACATGTGAAAAAACATATAAACTGTACACTTCATTTTAAGCTGAAAAAGACAGCTAATGATCAACAGAACTACATTATTCTAAAGCACACTGGAAAATTATTAAAAACAATTTGTATTGCACGCATTTGTGCCTTTAGTTTTCACAGCTATCTTCTGTACGCAGGGACAGAAAAAAGGAAGGTATATTATATGAAGATGAAAATAATAGTGAACATGCAATTCATTTGAAGCTAACTAAACCCTAGATTAAATAAACAACTAGATATTTTAAAGACATTCTGTCTTTAAAACAAAATTATTTGCATGTGAATCTTAGAGTGAAGTATTTTACAACTGTGTCTAATCAAAAGTACTCTTATAGTCTACATAATGACAAAGCACATTATCTGCAGAGGAACAGTTATGTTTCACTTAAAAATGAACAGCCACTGCACATCTCTGACAGCCACTGCACATCTCTGACAGGTAGCTCATAAATGTCTTTTGGAATATTTCTTTAATGTCAAGAACTGTGCTTAGCTTTAGCAAATAGTGCAGCCCAAAAGAAATAGCTTTGTACAGCCAAACAATGCGTCAGACCCAACATCCTCACTTTACGTATTTCACGAGAGAAGGGGAATTACTTAATACTAGTCTTAACCTGGTCCCATGGACCAGATGTCTACTAGTGGCTACACAATCCAGGTATTCTCCTGATCTCAAATAAGATATGAATGTATATACGTAAAAAAGAAACCAGTGCATTGCCTAACACAAAAAGTAAACATTGCGCTGGAGAATACAATCTTTTCCATAATTCCTAAATTTAAAATGCTATTAACAGCTAAGGAAATTCAGTAGCCTCCCTTCCCCTAAATGGAAAGGTACCACATTAGATTGCACAATACAAGATAGTTATAGTATCACAGGCTAAAGAAGAAACCCGATTTCCTCACTTTGTAACACTATGTAATCCTTTATTATGCAATGACTTCACAAAAAATGCTAGTATTGTCAGATGTGATGTGAAAAGCTGTATGTTAGGAAGAACAGTATCTAATACACCTCACAGCATCAGTGAAGTCACCAAGTAGGGCATGCCAATGCCCTAAATTTACCAGTTTCCCTTAACAAATCTTCAATGTTTGGGAGACCTAGAGTTTGGAAACAGTCTCAATGTGGAGTGCATGGAAACTGAATTCCGAACTATTTCCTTGTTTAAAAGCTTTTAATACTTTTTCATATAAATCTGGATTCTGCTTCATGAAGTAAGATATGTAGAATGTCTTGAACCTGCTTGTGCCTAAGCATCTTGAAAAACTATCAAGGAACATAGATATGGTATCCAAAGTGCAAGTTTTCAAGACCTCAGAGAGTCTGTAAAAACCAGGAATTGCTACAGTCATGGACACCATCTGGAGTAGAGCCAGGTGTAATAGTATATTTTGAAAGTCTCTTCTTGTGTACAGGTTTTCTTAAAGAGATGATACTACTATTTATCAAATAATAGCAGCATCTGTGTATTGATTATGCCAAACACAAGTAAGCACACAGAAACATGCACCCAAACCCAAGACCTCATTTTAAAACCCCTTCCCTCAAAATTACTGTTTCTGTATTTTCAGGTGAGATAGGTCAACATGATAGAACAAAAGAGTTTTGGAGCATTCCTGAATTAAGCATAAAGAGTCAGATAACCCTCAACTATGAATTCCTGTTTAGTCACAAGACAAATACATTACTAGCTCAATGACGGTATTCTGCCAGTTCTCATCAGTTACAAAATATTAGGATATTCTCCAAGAGAGGAGACCTCCTCCTCCAAACCATTAATTCTTGGAACCTCTGCAGATGAGGTTAATGAGAACTCTAAGCATCATGTACATTTTACCGTGTTGACACCTGTCTGCAGTTGCAATCAGTTCACCACAGAGGTGTCTGCAGAGGACCCTGAGCTGCTCTCAAAATAAAAACAATACAAAACACTGTAAAAGCAAGTCTTCTAGATAAGCATTTTATGCATGAAAGCATAAAATCCTCATTGCCAAGGTACAAGAAGCCACATAATAACTGCACATACAGTTATCCCCTAACTAGAAAATGAGATTTTTGGAACACTTCATAGATGCCTAATTGCATTTGTTCCAAAGGAAAAAAGAAAGAATAAATTTGCGTCAATTAATATTGATATCAATTAATATTGATATTGTGGCACTCTGGTGAAGTTCCCACAGACTGGAAAAGAGGAACATAACCCCCATTTTTAAAAAAGGAAATAAAGAAGACCCGGGAAACTACAGGCCAGTCAGTCTCACCTCTGTGCCTGGCAAGATCATGGAGCAAATCCTCCTGCAATCTATGCTAAGGCACAAAGAAAACAAGCAGGTGATTGATGAGAACCAACACGGCTTTACCAACGGAAAATCGTCCCTGACGAATTTGGTGTCCTTCTATGACAAGGCCAGAGCGCTGGTAGATAGAGGAAGAGCAACTGACATCATCTA
>NW_010131854.1:14493-20256 GCF_000699245.1 Pterocles gutturalis | reverse complement strand
GGGGTCCCCCAGTCATGCCCATGACCTGGCCACCCTGCCCAGCAGGGGAGGCACTGGGCTGGTGGAGCTTCCTCCAAGGGTATCCTTCCCTCGTCCTTCCCTCGGTTTTTCCAAGGCCAAATCGCCCGCTGTCCTGAGCAGAGGGGTCTGTGCCGGGCCCCAGTGGGGTCTCCTCTGGCTGCCCTTGGCGAGGGAAGCCCAGCGCCATGGACCAGCTCTCGCAGCAGCCAGTCATGCCCGACCCCAGTGCCTGGGAGCTCCCCGCCTGGTGCTCACCAGAGGTGTGTCCCAGCAGGGTTGATCCTCCTTGGCCCTTGGCCCATCTTGTTTTTTCAGTTGCATGTGAGTCACAGGGTGAGCGTCTCCGTGACTTGCCTCTGTCCTTTTTATTCCTTTTTTTACTGCTGGCCTATTTTAAGCTGCTTTATTTTGCACTCCTGGTTGCCTCCCCTTTTACCTGCAGACCAGTGCACTCCAGAGCTGTAGTTTAAGCTCACCCCCACCTCTCCAAAAGCCTCCCTGTGACATCCCCTCTGCACCATGCCCATGGGTAGGTGGGCGCATCTCTGAGCTGAGGCCATTCCGCTCCCTGGGAGCAGGGGGCTGGGCTGGGCACCAAACTCCGACTAAGGTTCAGGGCAGGGTTGTAGCATGGGGATGGTGGGGACATGGCCAGGTAAAGCACAGGGAACTTTTAACCTTCTGCAGAGTGCAAGGCTCACACACAGGACAGAGACCTTTGCTGCTGCTTGCACCGGGACAAGCTATTGCCCTATAGCATCCCCCCAAAGATTTGCTTTGATAGAAGGTGCAAGAGGGGAGATTTAGGTTGGATATAAGGAAGAAATGTTTTCCTGTGCAGGGGGTGAGGCAGTGGCCCAGGTTGCCCAGGGAAGCTGTGGGTGCCCCATCCCTGGAGGGGTTCAAGGCCAGGCTGGATGAGGCTTTGGGCAACCTGGGCTAGTGGGAGGTGTCCCTGCCCATGGCAGGGGGGAGCACTGGATGATCTCTAAGGTCCCTTCCCACCCAAACCATTCTGTGACTCTGTGATTCATTCGGTCTGTGGTTCCCACCCTTTCTCCCACTGCCACTCTTCCTTCTCCAGCCCTGACAGCGCTGCCATCCCTGTGGGGTGCAGGGGTGTCCCCATGGGGCTGCAGGCTCAGGCTGCCCCACCTCGTGCCACACCAGCTAAATACGTATGGAGAGCTGGAGTGAGAGCTGCACCTCGCACCGCACGGGCTGCCGACGTGCCTCTGAGGCAGATGGCACACAGGCCCCTGCAGCAGTCACCGTGGCCAGAAATGCTGCTTGCTTTTCTGTAACAGCCAACGGCATTCGCATGAGCACAGTGTGCAAATCAGGCACTTGGAGAGTCACGGCCAGAGAGTGCAGGTGCCAGAGGACACGGGGAGAAAGCATAGCTGGAGGTGATCCACCCGCGGGCGGGTGGTGGGGGAAGGGGTTTGGACGCAGCAGGCTCCCGCAGGCACGAGGCGGCTCTGGGCAGGGATCTGGTGGGAGAGCAGGGCTGAGTCAGCTCACGTCCCGCTTCCTCCCACCCCTGGGTACGTGGAAATCCCCGTGGAGCCCAGGTGGACTGATGGAGGGATGAAAGGTGTAAAGAAGTGATAAGCAATGCCTGGCCATCACGCAGCGCTGCTGTGAGGCTGTTGTATGGCTGGCCAGCATTCCTACTAGGAGGGTCCCTGCACTGCCTGTTGATGCTTTGTCCCCCGTCTGGGGACAACAGGACTTGCCTTTCCCTCAACCATGCAGATGCTCATACGTGGGACATTCATCAGACACAGCGAGCTCCCAGAGACCAGAAACCTGAGCCCAGGTACCCTGACTGTGGAAAGTTTCTTGTCAGGGCTTCTGGTGTCATCCCCCAGTGACACATTTGGTCCAATCTGGAGATCCCCATCTGGAGATTTCCAACCCCAAAAGAGACTTACAGGACAGGACCCCTGAGATTTCTTGAAGCTCCCTCCCCATCCAAGGTGAACAGAGTCCTTGTGACACATCACTTTGGTTCTTGAACTTTGGGTCAGCTCTGCCTGGAGCAAGGAGAGCAGTCAGCTCAGCTTGCAGAATGCACTCTACCCCATAAATTCAGCGGCTTCCCTCCCTTTCTCATCCCCTGGCCTCTCTGAGTCAGGGCAGCAAGGAGCTAATCTCTGTCACTGGCTCAGCAGAGGCAAAGGCAAAATGGGGCGCTGAGGTCTCAGTGCTGAGGTCCCGCACCCACAGGTCTCCTCTCCGCAGCTGGATGTTTGCACAGTCCTCTGATGGGGCAGAGCTCTGCAGGCAGGGAGAGCTGAAGGCAATCGGATCTGGGGCTGTTGTAGGAAAGACAGCAAAGACATAGCAAGGTATCTCAGTGCCGGTGGCAGCTGACCTGAAACCTTCAATTAGTGCTTGATTCGTGCAGGGCCCCTTGGAGGAACAGGAGATAATTATACTGGAATCTGTCTCTGGATGCAGAGGGACCAGAAAAAACATATTTTTCTACCAAGTGCATCTGTGTCTGTGAGAGACGGGTGCAGGTCTACCCCAAAAGCACAGCCTGCTCTGTAGCAGGTTTTCTCCAGCCTTATCGAATGGAGCCCCCCAGAACCAGACGTAGCCATCTCCAGAAAAACCCTGTGAAAAGAGACTGTAAGACCATGTGCAGATGGACTGTGTCTTTCCACACCTGTGGGCAGATTTTCCTCTGATCTCTGTTTTTGGCTTTCGTATGCTGCTGGGTTTAAAAATTTAGCAGCTCTAATTTCAGGCACAGCAGGCACGTCTCTCCATGTTGCGATTGGACTGGTCCAATTGAACTCAACTCCCAAGAAAACAGCGGGACCTTGGCTGGGCTTTGGAGATCCCAGAGCCCTCAGGATCCCCTGAAATAGTGAGCATGGAGAAGCCTGTGCGGTGAGGCGCAAAGTACAGGGAGCAACACCAGCTGTCAGCAGGTGTCCCGGTCCCCCGCCAGCCCCAGGGGCCAGCACGGTGCAGGTCCACAGATGGATCTGCATGGCTTGGCATGGAGCGTTCACTGCAGCCAGCGTCCTTTCTGCCAGCCGGCTGCAAGGAGCGCTGAATGCAGGTCACACGGTACAGGACCAGGGAGTGGGATCCTGGCATGCAGTGATCTCAAAAAGGATTTAGGGATGATGGTAGAGGAAGCATTAAATGCAAGATCCCAGAGAGGCTGATCCTAAGGGCGTAGAGTCAACCTCCAAATCCGGAGGATGCCAGGCTTGTTTGGGCTGTTGAAAGAAAGGGGATGTGACAGCTGTCTGTTGGTGTGTTACTGGGTAAATTCTAGAGTAGGGAAGAAAGATGGAGTTCCCAAGAAACGGTGCAATGTTTGGAGATGTTCAAGCTGGAAATACAGACAAAAGCACAAATCAGCGCTATGGGGAGGTGCCACAGGGAGAGCAATGTGGATGGAGAGATGGTTTCCTGCCCATACCAGGCCTCTGCAATCACTGCTGAAGCAGCTGCATTTCTTTCTGGGCTGCACGTTTCAGATGGGACATTAAGAAATTGCAGACAGAAGCTGCCTTCCAGAGCGAGAATTAAGATGTTTGATCTATTTATTATGTTCCAGGCAGGGTAAAGGTGTCATGGTCAGTAATTACAAGAACCATCACACAGATGAAATATTTGGTCCACACGGCTCAGGAGCATTGCAGAGCACTGCCAGAGGGTGGGGGTTAGGAGGTGAGGCTAAACATGACCATAGCTAGAGGTATGATGGCTTCTTCATACAACATCCTGCACCAGCCCAGGCTGTGGGCTTTGTCCAGGGGTAGATAGTGGCATCCTCCAGCCCAGGTTCCACGGGACCAGATGTGGGAGCAGAAGCGGTCCCTCTGCTCCCACGAGGTCTTCAGACCTTGGACACAGAGGCCACGTTGTGTTATTGCTTTGTGAATTCATAGTGCCAGGATGGTCATGCTCCAGCAATAACAAATTGCAGCAATAAGGACAGACAACTGCCATTTGAGCTACTGTGCTGTAGTTGGGATATTTGGTACAAAACGGCAGAAGAGGCAGTGCTGATGGCATGGGTGGGTTCACTTTTGAAGCGACGCATGGCAGAAGGGACTAGGAGGACCAGGAGATTCCCCTCAGCACTCATCAGCCATGGAGAGGGCTCGAGGACTTGGCAGGTTCTCCAAGATGTGCCCAACACCGATCTACTGTAGATGTTGGAGAGGCCTGGCCCGTGCTTCCCCATCCTATCCCCCAGTGGTGCCTGTCTCCCCTCCCAGCCCCTGCTGCTGCCCCCAGGGAGCATCACGGCACCTCTTCATCCGAGCCCACAGACCTGGCACCAGCCTGGCTGCCCACACGGGCTGAGGAGCAGCGGCGACCTGGGGATTGCCAGCCCTGGTCCCCACGGGACCAGCCAGCAGCTTTGCAGAAGCTCCTGCAGCATTTGCTCACCAGCTCTGCCATGCTGCACGGGCAAGAGCTGCCAGCCTGTCCCCTGCCAGCAGCGCACGTGGGCAGGAGCCCGGGAGCGGGCTCCCCTCGCCTCAGCGTGGGCACCCCTGCGAGCCAGCCCTGGGCAGAGCGCAGCCAGCTGCTGAGCTCCCCATTCCCTGTCACCGTCCCTTCCCTCTGCATCGCTACTGGCAGGCGGCGGGGGGGCCCGGGTGTGCCACCTTTGCCACCTTCGTGCCTGCAGGCATCGCCAGCCAGAGGGCTCTCACCCGTGCGGGGGTGGTGGAGGGTGCCTGGGGCTCGGGCAGCCCTCGCTGTCACCCTACGACGCAAGCAAGGGCTGGAGGATTCCCCTGTGCTGCACCAGGCAGGAAGGCTATGAGAAGTGGATTTTTTTCACCCAAAAAAATTTTTTTAAGTAGGAAAAACCCCTGCTTTTTGATTTTTTAGATATTCTGGGAAACTCACCTGCCAAACTGAGCAGGTCAAAATCCTTTTTTTTTAAGACAAAATTCTTTATCTCAATGCTTTCCTGCAGGATTCCTCAGCATCAGTGGCAGAGTTTCCTTCCATTTTAGTCTAATTTTATAAAATTTTATCAAAGCAGGAATTGAAAGCTCTTGCTTGGGCCCAAATAAAATTTACTTTCCATCTTGTTTTAAAAGAATATTAATTTTAGTGCTGCTCAGTGCAAAATCATGACTTCCTGGTTTCTGGCTGTGCACATTCCCCCTTGAGCTCTCCACCTGCAGGAAGAGGTGCCGGGGGTCAGACATCCCTGAGGCAAGCTCCCCGGGGGATGGGGGTCTTCCCAGTGACCAGCCAGAAGAGCCCCTGTGCTGGCTGCTGTGCCACGCCATGCTGCCCTGGTGTGCTTCAGCACATGCCAGCACCTGTCTGCTTTGGTAGGGTATTTTTCCAGGGGAGGAGGGAAGTCACTGGAGGCAGATAAATTTGAAGTCAGGCAGTGCAGACTGAGGACGGAGGGTCTTTTGGTGGCACAGCATCAACCTTGGCTTCCACCTGGCTCCTCTCCAGGGCAGCTCTTGGGGATGTCCCTCCCATGTGCTCCTGCAGGTGCCCTTCTCGCCTGTCCCTTCTTCCAGAGGAGCTGCTGAGCTCCTCATCCTGCGGCATTTTTCCCAGTTTGTCGGTCTGTGCAGACAACAGGGCTCATCCTCTTCCTCCCTTTGTGCTCTGGTTTTGCTCTGTCATATATTTCTGCAGCACTCCCTGTTCTGCCCTCCGCTCCACCTCCTCCGCTCCTGTCCGCCCTGCAGCGTGAGTGCACCGGCTCTCTGCCTGGGACACGTC
>NW_010131854.1:12046-14462 GCF_000699245.1 Pterocles gutturalis | reverse complement strand
TAGTCAGCAGGAAGAAGGGGGTAGCTGGCATGACCTGCCCGTTTCGCCTGTCTGGTGTCTGCTGGTCCATCTATCCTTTGTGCTTATCCGGCATCTAAAACAAGCCATGTGAATATGCCTCTTCCTCCCAGGGGTGTTGGGAGGATTGATTAGTTAATGTTTGTACAGTGCTTTGAAGATAAGTGCCCAGCAGGATGATGATAGGAGTAAAAATGGGTTCTTTCATCTCGCCTCCTTCCTTTTCTCACTGGGGCTAACACTAACACCCGATGTGTTCTTCCTTCGCGGGTCACCTGGCGGGGACGGTGGTAGCTCGCGTTGCCAGCCAGGCTGAGGAGACAGCGTGTGAGCAGAGACCCACAAAGGGGAGTAAATAAAAAGCAGAGAGAAGGTGACTGCTGAGGCAAGCCGCAGAGTTCAGCTCCGGTGGGGTCTGGCGTGCAACAGCGTGCCACAGCCCTGGAGCTTGGGCTGGCTCAGGGGGTATGCACTGTGCCTGGGGTCTCTCTGGCTTGGGTGGGAAGGGGATTGCAGCACTGCCCACTGATACAGAGCCTGGCTTGCTAACTGCCGGCAGATTTGCTACCAGCCATCTGAGTGGAGACATCTGCCCCTCAGGCACAGGAGGGCGACCGCTGCCTGGCTGACGCCGGCCAGAAGGGATTTGGCATTTTGCAGGCAGGCAAGGCATCGATGTCTTACTGTAGTCAGGCTGGCGCAGGGCCTCGCATGGCTCTACTTCTCCCAAAACTAAGGGAGCTTCCCATTGTCATTCCCACCAGGGAACAGGCTATCCTTGTCCCACTGTGAATGTCCCCTCTGGTGGCTCTCTGTCCTTGCGGGTCTCACCAGCAGCCAGGATGGGTTTCCACATCCTGACTCTGCTGATCAGTCTGGTCTCCTGACTCCTTCCCTTGTCTCTCCAGGTCGAGAGGTCTGTTTTTGCTTCAGGTGTACCTTTCTCATCAAACCCATGTAGCAAAGACGAGAACAAGGGGCTGAGTGGGAGACGCGACCCCACACCTTTTGACCGGCACAGCGGGGGAGCTGGTCCAAGGTATTTCTGCCAAGTGGCCCCTTCCCAGGAGCTAGAGATAAGACATGCCCAAAATGTTGGACAACGTTGTTCTGTGGGGTCCCGCTGCTAAAGGGGTTGTTTGGGTCTGGTGCGGTGGCAAGGTGGGCTGGAATAAGAGTGCAGGACACTGCTGGGACAGACGTGTCCTGAGCGTGGCAGGCCAGCGCGATGCTCCTGCTCCCTTCACAATGCGACCTGCTCCAGGGACCACTGGGCAGCCCTGCAGCTGAGCCCCACCACGCTGGGGGACGCTCCCACCTTCACTCCTCCTTCCCCCACTGCAGCCGCACCCAGACCCTAAACCACCCTGAAGACAGGACCCGTGCAAGAACAGTAGTTGAATTTCTGCACGCCACGTGGGTGCAGGTGCTGGGGATTCTCCTGCGTCTGTGCTCAGAGTGGCTGGGGGGGTCACTCCGCCGTGCCGCCCCGGCGAGCCCAGGGCTGGTGCTGGGCAGCCAGCAGCTGCCCCACATCTGGACGACTGGGACGGCACCTCCACCACACTGGGGAGGAGAGGCCCCAGGTACCAGCAGACCGCAGCACCCGGAGCCCAGCACCCATGTGCTGCAGCCCTGCTTCACCAGCTGGCATTCCTTGGGTGGTGGGGCTTTGGGGAGCTGAGATTTGGTGGCTGGGTCTTGGTAAAACTGTGCTTTTGGACAGAGTGGCCATCTCCCATGACAGTTCCAGGATGCTTATTGTCATTTTTACCAAAATCTCTCTCTGGAATGGCTAACACCCTTCACTTGCTGAAACCATGCTCTGTTATGGAAAACTGAGCGTGATTTTCTCATGGCGAGAATGAGATTTTCTGGTGCGGAGTGGTAGCGCAGGAGAGTGTTTCATCCACAGGGCCCTCTTCTTTATTCCAAACAATGCAAAAGGGAAACAAACTCCAGTTGTTTCATCACATTTCTTTCAGTCATCCGTGCCAATTTCCCCCAAAATCAGGCAGCTCTGGGGAGGATGATGGCAGCTATCCCCATCCCGCGGCAATACAGGGGACGCTGAGGCAGAGCTTCCCTGCCTGAGCAGGACAAGTCCAGCACGTTGGGAAGAAAGACCAAAATTTCAGGGTAGAGAATTCCCACCAGCCGTGCCCCAGCCCCGGCTCCGTCTCGTTGTACATCAATAGTGGATGAGCTCCGGCTTTGAGCTGGGGAATACATGTTGTAGCTGGTGATGTTAATTAAGCGGTAACTAGACTGATGGAGATTTATTTTCAGGCTGCCTGCTAGAAACTGGTTATACACATCTGGGAAATTGAAAATTGACCTCCTGCTCATTTCCTGTCTTCTCCAAAGCAACAGTCAATTAACGCAGCAGCCTGCAGGA
>NW_010131854.1:0-12015 GCF_000699245.1 Pterocles gutturalis | reverse complement strand
ATGGGGCGGGTTCCTCCGCGCCGCGCTCCCGCGGGGCTGCCTGGACAGGCCTGGCAGGAAACAACTCTTCAGCATGGCTCTGGAGCTGGGGCCTCATCTCCCTCCATCCCGGATCCTGACCACAGCGACCAGCCCTGAAGCTGGCTGGGGGTGGCCGGGGGTGCTCTCCCCCTTCCTTGCCTTCCTCCGGCTCCCAGCCTGTGCAGCCCCAGGGGGAGGGAGGCTGCTGGTGGGTGTGGAGAGCTTTAAGGCTGGAAAAGGTGGGATGTGTTCAGCGCAGGGGCAGATCAGCAGCTCCGGGCTCAGCTCAGCACTCAGGGTGCGCAGTGCAGCCCTGAAGCTGGCTGGGGGTGGCCGGGGGTGCTCTCCCCCTTCCTTGCCTTCCTCCGGCTCCCAGCCTGTGCAGCCCCAGGGGGAGGGAGGCTGCTGGTGGGTGTGGAGAGCTTTAAGGCTGGAAAAGGTGGGATGTGTTCAGCGCAGGGGCAGATCAGCAGCTCCGGGCTCAGCTCAGCACTCAGGGTGCGCAGTGCTGCGTTCCTGGGAGCTCCTTCCACAGCAGGGACCATGGGAGCTGGCACTGGGCAGAGTTCAAAAGACTGCGGGTCTCTCCCTGTCACCATGACTGACCTTCCCTATCCCGTGCCTCAGTTTCCCCTAAATGACGGTGATGGTTTGAGCAAGGGCGATGGGTTTTGCACTTAGCAGCATTCATCCTTTTGCTGCAGAAGAGGCCAGAAGCACTCACTGCAGAACCAGTGGCTCCAGTGGGTACAGGCTGCTCTGGTTTTCCAGGTCTGCGCAACACGAAATACTCCTTGACGTGTTTTCCTCCATCTGGCTTTGCACAGTCTGACTCTCTATCCGTGCGTTGCGCAACAGGCTGGAGCATGGAGCCGCTGGGCTGCTGAGACCTGCTCTCCTGGATGGGGCTGACTGGGCTCTGCTGGGCCACCCTGGGGAACCCCCTTCTCTTGGGCTGGGTGGGCTGTGAGCCCCTGGGGTGGGACCAGCCCCACACCACTCCCTGTTTGCAAGAAGCCAGATGATGCCAAAGGGGTGCAAGCGTGGGAAGAAGCAGCAGCTGCCTGGAAAAGCACCAAAGGGCTTTACAGCCTGTCTGGCTTAGCGCTGGGGCTCCAGCCTCCATCTGCTCCCCGACTCAGCCGGCAGCCTTGGCCAGCAGCAGAGGGGAGGGGGGAACAAGCAGCACTTAGCTTTTAGGTGCTCTTAACCCTTGAGTTTCAGGTGACCTGCAAACAAAGCCCACAGCCCACGCACAACCTCCTGGTTAGTGCAAAAACCAGCACAGCAGTCGCCCGTAATGCTTTTATAATCTGCTTTCTTTAAGATGACTGTTCCCACAAGAAGGGGAGGGGGAGGCATGATTAATTTTCATTAGCCTCGTAAATAATAAGCTTGTTTCCGCTAGTCTTGCCCTGTAATTAGGGCTCTGGTTCCAGGGCCCTGCAGAAGGAAGCTGAGATTTGCTGGTGACTCACGGGAAGCCAGGCCAGCCTGGACATCCCACCCGGGGCCAGGAAAAGGAAAGTGGCTGGGGCCCCTCGGAGAGACAGAGCTTCCCCTCGCTGCAGAGGGACCGTGGTCCTCCGAGAGGTGGGGGAAAGAAAGCCCACCCGAAGGAAGTGCAGGCTGAGGTTTGCGCATCCTCGAATGAAAAGGAAAGCAGGGCTTCTGGCTCAGGGCTGGCAGCTCTGCCCACATGGCTGGATGTTGGACGTGGATGTGGGATGACCTCAGGAGGAGTTCAGTGACACGGAGATGGGGAAGGGGGACCTGGGTGTTTGCATTGGATCTGAGACTGGATGACCTACAGCCACCAGCACCCAAGCACAGAGCTTGTGTTAAGGGGAACTGTGGAAATACCCACTCTTGAACCGTGGAGTGAAAAAGCCTCTACAGCTGAGGACACCGCGGCGTGTCTGTGAGAAGGACCACACAATGGTGATGTGTGATCTTTCGGGTAGATCTGTGGTTGGGGGGTCAAAACCCCCGATGAACGAGAGGGGAAATTTTGGAGTGTCTATTTCTGTTTTGGTGTCTGCTAAGCAAAAACATTTGAGTTTTTAACCTGAAAATGCTGGTTTGATATATTTTTTTAAAAAGAGTGATATTTTACAACAAAAAGAAGTAACAGTTTAAAAAACCCCAAACCAACACAAAAAAAGTATTTTATTATACACCACAATAAAATGGTCATGCTGATCCCAAAATACTTTTCTTACAACAATTCCTTGGGAAAGCCAAACGCAAATTTAATTGCAGAAAGGCCTGAAAGACACAATCCTTTCTTAAGTTTAGCCAGGAACTGAAAAATGTCTGCTCATGCAGCTCCCCTGCCCTGGTTTCTGGGAGCTGTACCATCTGCAGTGTGACCTTCCCTTCTGAAAGCTCCTGTGGACGAGGTGGCACTCACCAGAGAAAGGAAGGACCTGTCCCATGTGCTCCTCCAAGGAGGCTGTATGTGAGACCTCAAACCCAGCTCGGCTGTGCCAAAATGTGAAGAGCAGGGCTGGAGCCTCATCCCAGCCCTGGCTCAGGTGTGGGAGCCTGTGGCACAGAGGTCTGCATGGAGAAGTGCCTGGTTGTGCCACATCGTTCCACTTGTGTGGGTCACGGCAGAGCTGCAGGGAAACAGCCTCATCCAGGGCAGTTTTCCCTTCTGCTGGCTCCTGCCCCATCCCTAAGCTGATCCATGCCCCTACCCCAGGACCCTGTGCACAGCAAAGGAGCATGGCCTGGGACACATCTTCCATCACTATGTCCCCAACTCAGCACCTTCTTTTCGACAGGACGAGGCTTGGCCCTACCCTACCATAAACCCTGTGCCAAGCAGTGGTGCCACCCTCACCACAAACTCTTGTCTTCTCCCCCCCCCCAGGGAACATATATTTCAGTACCACTCCAATTTCATTTGTCCCTAGTTTTATCTAGGTTGCTTTGTACCCTCCCTTGCTGTAGACTGGATCCGACACCTCTGTGTGCCCCAGAATGCCCACCCGCCAGGACGTGCTTGCACACAGGGTTCTGGCTTAGCCCAAGATGCAGGTGGCAAATGAATGAGTCTCTCACAGTGTGTGGCAGTGCATCATTCATTCCCTTCACCCAACGTATTGATATTGCTTGGAGCCAGACCTTATACCTGGGCATCATGTTTTCCGGTTTGGTTGCTCCCCCAGGGGCAGAGGTTGCAGGATATTAGGCAAGAGCACAGGTGACACAGGCACCGTAATAGACATGTGCAGGGAACTGTGGTTGGAGAACTCAGTGACATCTAGGAGAGCAGCACTGGGCTGGTGGATGGTGACTTCCTGCCATGCAGCAGCGTTCGGAGAGTGCGTAGGTGGCAGAGGGGGTGTCAGCGCTAAAGGCAGGAGTGCCTTCAGCTGGTCCTGCCCCGTGGTGTGGGTGGTGCTCAGCCCATCTCGCCCTGGGCAGCTGCATAGTGGCAGGAGGCTCGTGGGTGAGTAGTAGCACTTCGTCCTGGCCCAAAAAAATCACATGGGAAGAAATTGAGGGACCCAGGGGGCTGAGATCTGGGAAACAGAGCACACCCGAAAGCAGAGAACTGATGCTTCGGGCACTCTTCTCCCTAACACAAGGACGAGGCATCACAGAAAGTGTGCAGGGTGGGATCCTTTTTCCACAAGAAAAATTCACCTTTGAACTCACTACCAGGAGATATGAGAAGCACAAAGCTAAGGAATTTTCAAAAGACTAAAAAAAAGGCTGAAAGGGATGAGGATAAGAAGAATGTCTCTGCTTACAGGATAGGAAAGACAGCCTTTGGGCCCTCTGGAAACTGCCGTGTCTGGGATACCACCAGCATGGGTTTCTCCATGCCAGCAGCATGCACATAATCCCTCCTTGGGCTTGCAAGGTTCTCCATTACCTCTGCACAGTGCTCAGAGCAGTGTGGAAGTTGTGCTGTCCAGCTCAGGCAGCCGGGGCGGTGAACGGCAAAGCCAGGCATGAGCCCCTGATGAAGGGCACGTCTTCTCCAATTTCAGTGGGCAAGAAGATGCACAGCTTCAGCAAGGCAACAGTCAGCTGGGGCCAAACACTGCTGGAGTCAGGAAAAGAGTCATCCTCGGTTGGGGTGGCCACCTATTACACAGACACCCAAAAGTCTGAGAGCAGCAAGTAGCTTCTCTGCTGGGTGCTCATCTCTGGCGTAGGCCAGGGGCGAGCAGGACCCATGCCATGCTCTGCCCATGAGCCCTGTCCTGCAGTCTCCAGGGGAGGAGCCTCCTGACGAAGATCTAAGGCACAGCCCCTTCTGGGAACATTGTTTTCCCAATATAGCAGATGCAGCAAAACCCCTCCTTGAAAGAGCTGTTTGCTAAGGAAAAAACAATTGGCACACTAATTAAAAGGGACTGATTAAAGGACTGAAAGGGAATAACTCATCTTGTTAAAGGCAGGCACCTGCAGAGCTCTTCTTGTGATCAGTGACAGCATCCTCCATACCACGGAGAGGACACCGCTGCTCAGCAGTGGCGGGCACATGAAGCAGCCCCGCTCGGTGTCACACGTCCTCTCACCCAGCACAAACCCGCAGCCACCAGCCCAGCGCATCCTGAGGAGCCGCGGAAACCGTGAGGCAGTGCCAGTCAGCGGCTGCCGGTGTGACAGCAGGGCACAGCACAGCGAGCGCCGCGGGCCAGGCTGGTCCAACACAGCACGACCCACGCGCAGCCACGCAAGCGGAGCAGCAGCACACGCAGAGGGGCGTCTGCACGCACACTTGCCCCCTCTTCATCTGGGCTGGCTGCTCCCTTCTAGCGTCAGCATGGGCTGCCCTTACCTGGGTTTGCCACGGACGGCTTCTCCAGGTGCTTCATCTTCTCCATCCTGTGCAAATATGCAGCCGGTGGCCACGTCAGAGCAGTGCTCAGGTGAGAAGCACAGAGCAGAGACCTGCCCCAGGAAGGTACAAGTCTTTCTGCCTCAGTGGCACCCAGTTAGGCGATGCAGATTATCCCAGATGTCATGCCAGCAGCTTTGCCGGAGCACCGTGGGTCGCCTGAGCTGGTGAAGGGACAAGGCTAGGGGCTTCTCAGCAGGAGCTACACAGGCGTGGGGCTTTCTGACATGAGTGGCTGTGGGGCAGACCTGGCTTAAGGATTTTTTGCTGAGATTTTGAGTTTGTGTCTCCCAGAGGGAGATGCTGCTCTTTGTCTCCTCTTAGCCTGAGCAGACAGGCAGTGTTGGGGAGGGAGAGCAGGGAGCAGCGGCAAGGACAGACCGTTCGGGTTTTCTCTGCAATGAGGGAGGTACGTCATCCTCCTGTGGGGCTCAGTGAGCATGGTCAGGACACGGGTACTTTGCAAGAGGAAACCCCTTCAGACCCCAACCAGGAACAGGCTCCTCAGTTCCCTGGGTGAGGAGAACAGGGACTGCAGAGCCTTGGGCTGGGAACAGGCTGGGCAGCTGAGGAGGTGGCTCCAAGACAAGGGGTAGTGGGTATAAGCTCAAAGAGGGGAGATTTAGACTAGACATTAGGAAGAAATTTTTCACTGTGAGGGTCGTGAGACACTGGCCCAGGTTGCCCAGAGAAGCTGTGGATGCCCCATCCCTGGAGGGGTTCAAGGCCAGGCTGGATGAGGCTTTGAGCAACCTGGGCTAGTGGGAGGTGTCCCTGCCCATGGCAGGGGGTGGCACTGGGTGGGCTTTAAGGTCCCTTCCAACCCAAACCATTCTGAGATTCTATGATTCTGTGATTCCTCTGTCCCTCTCCGTGTGTAGCCACATTTCAGCTCTGGCTGGCTGTCCCACCTGTGCAACCAAACCCTGTGTCCTCTGCCTTTGTGTGATCGGCCAAAGGTTAAAATAAGAGCAAGCAGAGACAGTGAGCACATGCCAATCCATGGCTCAACTCAAGTGCAGCTGTAGGCACAGGGAACCTGCTGCTCTTTGGGTCAATGTCCCTCCGTTCTTTTGCACAGTCATGCATAACCTTCTTGGAAAATCTCTTCCAGATGCATAGCCACCACTGCAGCCCATGTCCTGCCTAGGCATGGGCTGTAGCCAACAAGTCTGTCATGCTCTAAGCCTGCCCTGCAGCCCCCGGAGGGGTTTCACCTCATCCCCTCTCCCCTGGCTCATGCCTGGCAAGCAGCTAGTGCAGATCCCTTTCTCAGCCTGGCCCATCAGCAAGAGGCAGAGGCAGCTCTTTGTTTTCCTTGCACAGCTGATGTTACTGCTGGCAGCGTTTGCACCTTCCTTCTCGGTCAGTCGGGTGGTAGCTTGGAAGGAACGTGGAGTTTCTTGGAAGAGGTGATGTCCGGGTGCCAGAGCATCACCAGCAATGTTCTCCCATAGGAGCAGACACTCTCCCCTGGCCTCAGCTCAGGCTTTAGGGGAGGAAAAAACCTACAGAAAGGTAGAAACTATCATGGCAAAGCCTTCACCTCATGGGAAAGGCTGAGGGCCTCCCACTGGCGCTGAGGTGCTGTCCGTAGCACGGACATGTCAGCAGAGTCACCTGGGGCAGTGGCCTGTCTGTGGCCCATCCGGGCTCCCGGGAGAGAGCCAACAGGCTGGGCAAGTGCGGCTCCCTGCGCCGAGATGGACCTGCACCTGTGCATCTCCCAGCCCTTCACAGACTCTCTCCCATGCTGCTGGCTGTGTCTCAGCAGAGGGAGGCCACCCTAGGACCAACAAGCAGGGGGTCCCCAACTGCTCCATAACACCTAGCTGGTGCAGGGGGGTTCCCCACTGCCTTTCCTGGCCCAACAGAGGGTCTGGCATTTGCCTCCTCCTGTCCACGGGGCTGAGTGGTACCAGGGTGATTTGTCCGTCTCATGCTGTTCTGTGTCTCTGGTAATCCCAGCGCAATTTTTAAGGAAAAAAAACAAATGCCATAAATCAGGTCTGTCTCCTGGAAGACATGAGTATGAAGTCAGAGGCCCTGAACTTGTGTGAGTGTCCCATTTATCACCATGCCCCAAAACAGAAGTACAGTCACTTTTGGAAAGGTAGTAGCAAACAAGGAAGAAATCCCTGAATTTGTTTATCCTTCAGGTCTCAGAACTGCATTTGAACTAAACATCTTGGGAAAAACCTCCCAGGTGACTTGAACTTTTGCCCATGATGGAGAAAGTACCGCTACACTCAGCAAAGCATAGTCCTTTTAATAGCCAATGGCTTTTGTTTGTTAAAAATAAAACCTTTGCTTGTGGCCTAGCCTGAACCTTCTTCATCTGCCTGCCCCTGGATGCACACGGGGTCCTGGCTACCTGCTGGAGAGCCCTCTGTTGTCAGCCTGCTAGGGAATGGTGGTCTGCAGTTAAGTTGCTCGTGTTCGTGGTGTCTCCCGGTGTGAGCCACATCGTGCAGTCCTTGTGGCTCTTCTCTAAACCATCTCCAGTTTATCAATGTGCTCCCA
Organism: Pterocles gutturalis; assembly: GCF_000699245.1. Lineage (NCBI taxonomy): Eukaryota > Metazoa > Chordata > Aves > Pterocliformes > Pteroclidae > Pterocles > Pterocles gutturalis. Next base: position 4,607 of record NW_010131854.1, on the reverse strand, counting down.
GATATCGAGCTGCTGGCAAAGGACACTCTTTTCTAGTAAGATGCTGTCCATGCCACACATAGCCCTGCTCCTACTGCAGTGTCCTTCACCAGCTGAGGCAGAGTCTCATTTTAACCATCATTTTGTACAGATGTCCTGTGTCCAGCTGTTTAGCCACCATGTCCCTCAAGTCCATCTTGGGGTCGTACTAGGATACAGTTCTCAGCACAGGTCTGTCCTGTTAAGTTCCTCATAACAAGACAGCCTCTTTCCATGCATATCACAGAGATGCTTGCCGAGCAGGCTGGCAGGCTCACCAGGATGAGCTGTGTGTTGTGGAAGGCCCCATACATTCTCCATCTTCTGCTTTCTCTGCTAGGACACAAATGTGTAAGCTTTACGGGTAGATATGACTCAAAAAGATGACCTTGCCTGCCATGACATTCAGTGTCCCTCTTTGTGCCCCCATTCCTCCCTAAAGGTGTTGATTTTAACATTTGCTGATTTTAACACTCCAGTTATGTGACACTTAGGCAGATTTTTGGGAGCACAACTAGGTCGAACTCATGTCCATACATGAGCAGAGTGTATTATCCAGGCTCCCTGGCATCAGTGTGAAGCCAGTTAAAGAATTTCTTCTCTTCAAGTCCCTTGCTGTCTGGACCAATTTTATTCTCAACCTCATGTCACGCCAGTGAAAGCTCTTCAGTCCCTCCAGCTTGTCCTTCTTCATTGTTTCATGTCCTGCTGGGTCCATCCCACACCCTCCTTGCTCCCCACACCCTCAGAGGAAGGTCTTCCATCATCAACAGCATCTCCTGCACCACTGCACCCCACCAGACCCTGCCAGCTCGCACCCTCACGCTGCCAGCTGGGCACTGCTGCGGGAGACTTCTTCTTGCAGAGGCTCCCAGCTGCCCCAGGAGAGCCTCCAGCGTGTCCCACCACTGCTCCCTGCACGCCCGGGAGCTCTTGCCTGTGAGGTGCATCGTTAGTGCAGGTTAGTGAATCCCTCCTCGGTAATTACAGGCCACCCAGCCTTGTGGACACCCGTGTACCTGAGCCCTGGGGGGTAATGTGCCACCCCCCTGGGAAGCATCCACCTTCCTGCTGAGTATCACTGCGGGCATGGTTCTCTCACTGTGTGGACCTGAGAGGCTCAGTTCTGCTCCACCCAGCTCCGTCTCCCATTCCTCCACTGGGAACCTCAGAGCTGTTTTTTGCTGTTCCCATGCCAAAAATTGTTCACCTCCACCCACAGGGAATCACATCCCCTCCTCTCCTCTCTGGTGCTGCTGGCCTGCCCAAGCTTCAGTCTCTAGTCAGGCAGAGCAGACCCTCATTGTCTGTGTGTTTATTTAGTAAATTAATGAAAAAATAAATGTAAGACCTTACTGGAAGGGGGGGTGGTATTTCTTTCAAATGAAACAGATTTCAGTCATTCAGACTCATTCTCTCTGAAGTCTTTCTCCTTCCTGTACTCACACGCTCCAAGGCTTATGTCCAGGTGGTCTTGCCAGGTTCACCTGTGCACAAAATTAAAGGAGTGCTGCTGTCAGGTCCCCACTATGCCTCTGAGGTTCCTTCTTGACTGACAATAATGTGGGGTTTGGATTGGTCTTTTACACCCTGTAGGAGTCAACGGTCACAATGGGTGGATCTCAGCCTCTTGCTTCCTTCAGCTTCCATAAATCTGAGGCAAGAATCGTTGCGTTGCCCCTGTGCTCAGGGTGCCTTCCTGCTGGGGCAGCAGGAAGAGGAACAGCACATGCAGTGTAACCCCGTTTCCCTCCCACGACCCAAACGCGGCTCTTCTGCTGACAAGTCACCTCTGCGGGACCTTTGCAGAGCACCAGCCCTCTGGGCTCAGCGAGAGGAACATAGCAGGACTTGGCCACTCTTCCCACCTTTGCTCGATTATTTCCTCTGCTGCTTTCGCACATATTTTTTCATTCGTACCTCCTTCAGAGGAACCTTAATACTGTCGACAAATCTCTTCACTTATGAACAGCCATATCTCATCTGTGCTCTCCACAGCATCCATTCTCCTTTCTGGAATGTGAGGCAGTGACAGCTCTCAAATCAGGCCCCAGGCATCCTTCATGCAAAATGTAATTCTTCCTGAGAGACCCACAGGAGTTCACTGGATTTGTTTTATCCAGAGAAATGGTTATGGGGTTAGAGGTACAAGAACACACACATTTATTTTCATTATTTCTGTTGCTGGATTTGCACAGAATGACGCGATGGCCTGTTTCATAAAGGACATCACGCCAGAGGCTTGTAATGACTCTACGTGAAGTTACAGTCTCTAAATGTGAATTATTAGAAGGAACGTAAGTTAGGGGTTATAGCAGGATGAGGGGAACATTCATTCAGTAGCTCTTGCCATCACCAGGAGCCTGCATACCTGGCTGTGCTCTTCACCCATGTCTTACTGCCCCTGTCTGGAGCCGCTCGTCCCCTCCCTCTCCGCTGGCATCCCTCCTGTGCTGGCAGGATCCTCGCTTAGGCTCACAGCCTTTCTCCCAGACCAGAGCTCGGGATCCGACATGGGGCCGGCTGCAAAATGGGGCGGCACAGGCAGGTCACTGCTGGTTCCCTGGCACGAGGGCTTCGTTTCTTCTCAAGTTTAACACGAAGCAGATATGGGCTGTTTGCTAAAGCTCTTTCAAGTTTGGAAGATGAGCAGAAAGTCCCTGCAGTGGAAGGCAAAGGGCTGGCCAGGGAGGGACCTCCCTTTCTCACACAGACCCAGCCCTAAATGCTGCTTTTTGAGCCTGTAACGTTTCATGGTGTTTTCACTAAATTAAATCCCAGCACCATCTGCATGTTCCCAGGAAGGCCCACCATGAGTGCTCGGCTTGCTGTGCTCTGCACAGGTTGTGGCCACACCATGGTGGGCTGGAGTGGAATGACCATCCTGCCCTTCGTGCCACGATGCCGGGCGAGCAGGCCGTGCTTTCCACCGCTCAGTCGCCACTGAAAACCGCATCAACTCCATCTGGAGACCCCATCAGGCAAACGCATCACCGAGGTGGCAATGCCGGGGATCAGTCTCTTCAAGGTCTTCCCCAGCCACACGTCAAGGCCAACAGAGCCACAGGGGCTACAGAAGGGCAGGCTCCCCTAGACCAAGGCTCAGAGGAAAAATAATCATGAGCTGATTCTCCAGCCAGGTTTGGCTGCAGAGCATCGAAAAGTACCAGGAAAAGTGTCTTGTTGTGCAGGGAAGGGAGATCAGTTCATAAGCAGGACATCCCTGAGCCAACTACAGCATGGGAGCATGCAGACCACCCTGGAAGGACCCTTGGCAATGTCCTCCAGCATCCTGCTCCTTCATTGCCTGGAAGCCCAGCGACGGCAGCTTGCCCCCTGCTCTCCACCATTCTCCTCAGTCTGCAAACCACCTGCCTGAGGTTACACCACCTCTCGTGGCAGCATGTGTCTTTCCACATGTCGTCTGCAATCCCACCCCCTCCACGCAGCAGCCATGATGTGAGCGAGCTGCTCCTGAGAATGGGAGAAAGAGGGAAATGATGGAGGTGGAACGCTAGTAGTTAACATAATGTAATTGTGCTGGTGGCACAATTGTTCATTTGCATTTCCTTGGGGCATTGATGCTGATATTAATTAAAGGTAATTATAGTACTGCCTTCTCATTGCAAAGACAAAAGCAGTATTACAGGCAAAAATGTTTCTTCCTCCAGAGCTTCAATGGCATCGTTTGTTTTGGGAAATCTGCTGGGTGAGTGGAGGCCTAGAGCCCAGGCATGGCTCCTCCCACCCACCAGAGTCACTCTGTGCCAGGGGGTCCCAGGGTGGGCACCATGGGAGTACTGAAGAGAGGCTTCCAGCATAAATCGCTACTGGTGGTGATACAGGATGCTGGGCACTAGTGGTGGGTACTTGTGCATTCAGGAGGGTGCTGAGAGCATTGCTAGAAGATGCTGATGACTTTCATGATGGACCTGAGTGGCTCTAGTGACACATAGTGTTACCCTTCGTAACAGTACTGGTGGTGTTGGAGCAGGAGAGCAATAGCTTTGCTGCTGGATACTGGACAGATGGATGCAGATGCTGTGGGTGGCTGTAGGTCGCACTGGCCATGGATACTGGCTATTGCAGACTCTGCATGTCTGGATTACTGGCTCAAACCTAGCTCAACGCACTAGTAGCTGGAATCCACTTTTCATGTGGAAGGAGCTGCAACGAGGCTGGATGCTGTCAATGCAATTACTGCTGCATGGCCATCTGCAGCACCCAGGCTCATCAGACCCAGTCCTATCACATTCCCACAGTGCTATAGTCAGTGCTGGGAGCAGTGGCCTATTGACAGCAACCTGCAACCTCACTGACATCTCTGCGCTCAGGAATGTCTGGGTTTGGGATGTGGAATTGTCCCTTGTCTTCAAGAGCTGGTGCCTCCAAAACAGGCCTCCTTGGTTAGGTGGAAGCATGTTTGCTGCACCTCCTGGATACAGCGTCTGTCTCTGGTTTTCACAGCTGAGTACCCATCAGCAGCAAGAAACACAAAAAAAATAAGTGTTTTGGTGTAGAAGACACGTGAGCTCTGGGGACTTATGCGGCTGCCCTGTCGACACTGTCCCACATGACATCCTTGTTTC
>NW_010131853.1:0-1694 GCF_000699245.1 Pterocles gutturalis | reverse complement strand
CTATGCTCCTGGGTGGTGGGGCAGGAGGTGGGCATCAAGGGCTGTCCCAGCCTGGCCACATGCACACCTGCCCTGGCAGGGCCCAGCCAAGACCTTGCTGCCCTCAGGCAGGGGGTGATACCAATCGAGGATGTCCTTATCTTCTCCTTTCCCAGCCTTCCCTGACTCGTCTGAGGGCATCATGCTGGAGTGGGTATACCACATTACACTTTTGCTATTTTATGCAGCTCATGTAATTTGTCACTTGAAGTACACTGTGGGAAGTAGCAGAGAAGTCTTCTAAAGACATCTCCCTGAAGGACCTGCATGGTCATGAGATCTCGGAGGTCTTTGCCCTCTTCCTTCTCAGGTGCCAAAAATTGCTGGCTCAAATCTGAGAGGTTTGCAAAGCAGAGGTCTCCTTGCCTCTACCGTGCTGTCAGGCACCTCTGTGTCCAGGGCAAAGGTTTTGTCCTGCTCTCTTGCCTTCTGAGCCACTGCTGGTTGGGACCTGCGCTCCTGAGACCTGGGACTTTCACTCTCCTTGTTAGAGCTGCTGTATCACAGCTCAGACTCACACCTGCACTTTGAGGTAGCAGATTTGAAATTAAAAGTGGTTTTTTTCTGCCTTTTTCTGGTAATTATTATTTCTAGGATGCCTATTTATGCATTCAGTAACAGAAGCGTATATGCAGGGCTACTGGGCCTCATGGAAAATTTCTGGTGGCACTGGAAAATGACCGCCTGTTTGGTTTAGCACTGATAAATAAATTTTAGTCCAAGGGAGATAGGGAGAGAACAAGGACTCCCTCCAAAACCCAGACTACAAACCAAGTAATTAGACTCTGCAGGTGGTCTGATTATCCTTTGCTTCCTACTTTGTGGTGGATTTGTCAGGAAGAGGAGCAGTTACCTGACCTGGTCTTTATCCCGTAGATACCTTAAGAACAACTAAAGCTGTGAGATGAGTGAATTAAGTCTGGAGTGTATAACCTCATCCCAACTAATTATCTGATTGTTTTGCTTGAACGTCTGCTGTTATCTGTGTGGGTAGGGAAATTCAGCCTCTGAAAGGAGCCAAAGAGTGTGTTTTTGCATGCAAGGAATATTTCAGTGCCGTGACTCTGCTACTACACATATGAATCTGGTACAATCTTGTACAACTGTGCTTCACATGAAAGAGACATCAGCTAAAAGCACTGTTACTGTAAACGAAGGATTAGGACTAAAGAGCTGATCTGAAAGAGGAAGGGTTTGTTCCTGTAAGACCACCTCAATATTTGCATATGTTCTTCTCATGTTCAAGTAGGTCCATAGTAGTAAGAATTTATATGCCTTTTCAGCTATGAACTGTGTTTTGTAGGTTCACTAAGACTTTCACATCAGGGGTACACTAACTCAGCACCCCCATGCTTGACTTACCTTAATAGTGGAGCCAGAGAAGCTTGTATGAGCTTCTTTCTCCAAGTATGCAGTGTAAATTGGGAAGTTGTTGAGAATTGTGCATTGAAGCTGCTAATTTTACACAGCTTTATTTTCTGAGAACTTTTTTTAAAAAGTTGTGTGATGGCATGTTCAATTAAAAAGAAGCTGAGAGGTCATTTAGACCTGTTTTGGTGGCTGGGAGGTGGGTACCTCAGTGAAACTAATTTGGTAGAATTGGGGTGGAAGCTTGAAGAATATTTTGCATGAATCATAGAATCATAGAATGACCC
>NW_010131852.1:0-15295 GCF_000699245.1 Pterocles gutturalis | reverse complement strand
ACTTAATTCTGTTCACCACAACTCTCTGGCCCAGCATGGGCTATCAAGGCTGAAATGAAGAAGACATCCAGTGCAGTCCAGGGCTGTCATGTAGGTGGGACCCTGAGCAGCTGTCACTGCTGTCTGCCTGTGAACCCCCACTACACATCATCATTATCCTCAGCTCTCCAAAGTCCTTGGTATACTTTATATAGCTGAGAACTACAAAGACTTTGGCTCCTTATGACACCAGCTATCTCTGGTATAGCCCAAGTCTTGCTTTTTTCTAAACTCCACCACATAAATCTCAACAGATCATTTGTCCGCCGCAAAGTAGCTTCTTTCTCCTGTAACATAACTTACAGGTTTTGAAGCGCACCTGTCCTGGGTTAAGCTGAGACAGAGTTAACTTTCTTCATAATAGTTAGCAAGAGGCTGTGTTTTGGATTTGTGCTCAGAAGAAAGCTGATAAGAAGTGATGTTTATGTGGCTGCCAAGGTCTTTCAGCCTCTCTGGCTGTCTGCAAACAGGAGAAGCTGGGAGGGAGCACAGCCCCAGTTACTAGCCCTTTTGATCTTTTTGATCTTAGGTTCAGGATTGAGACCCAGAGTGGCCAATAATCTATTCCATAACATACACGTCATGCCCAGTATATAGGTGAGGACCCTCCAGAAGACCAGCACTTTTTGGTTCCGGATCTCTTTTGCTTCCAGTCATCCCGCTCCAGGCAGTCGCTCTCCCAAGGGGCCTTCCCCTCTCACCCTGGTCAGCTCTTGGTCTGGGACGCTCAGACTGTTATCTCCAGTCCATGAGTGCTGTTTCAGGACTCTCCCTGCTCTGGGATCATTAGCCAGGAACAGGCTGAGCCTTGGTCATTGAGTGGGGGGTGAGGGGGGGCAGTATCACTGTGTATCACTCATTTGTATATAGTCTTATTTTCCATATTATTGCAGTTTAGTTATTAAATTGTTCTTATCTCAACCCACAAGTCCTATTTTCCCTTTACCCCTTTAATTCTCTCCCCTATCCTCAGGTGGGGGGCATTGGGTGAGCGGGTGGGTGTGAGCTGGCCGCCAGCCCAGGGCAAACCCATCGCAGCACCATATGTTCTTCTGATTGGATTCCCTCCGTGTATATGAGGCCACTAGATACCGATGTGATTAAAGTAGTGCAAGAAGCTAAATATAAAGTGCAGATGACTGTGCTGCCAGCATTAAATGAATAAAAGCAGATAATATGCAGTTCTAATTGCAAGAAGCTCTTAAATGAAGCACAAGATCCACCTTATTCTGGCCTTGCTAAACAGGAATTTTGTTTTAGCATTTTTTAATGTATTCCACAGCATGTGAGAAGTTGCTTTAATCTTGGATCAAATGATACTAACACCCACACAGAGAAGGATTTTCTAGCAACCCTTGCCAAGTCTTCTAGGACAGCCTCCCAGAATATACTCTGATAGTAACATTCATACTTATGCTTGGCAGTGGCTCCACTAACTGGAAAGCTGGAGCGCCAGATCAGCAGAAAGCAAGAAATCCTGTACTCCTGCTGGTAACAGAGTCTGAGCACCCATGGTAAGCAATGGTACAGTGAAGGGAATACAGTAAGAGAACGGCGTAGGAAAGTTAAAAGTGCTTAAATCCCCACCAAGTAGTTACAGTGTACATGATGCAGCAAATGATAAAAATGTTATATGCTTTTCAAATAAAATTTAAACAAGACTTCTCATTTAGCGTGGATCAAAGAAAAGCATTAATTTGCTTCTCTGGTTTAGAAGAAAATACTAGCCTTTAGTTTAAAAGTTTAAATTGCATTTGAGATAGTTAATAGCAGAACATGGCAGTAATTTCACACCCTCAGAGGAAACTTTTTCTCCTCCCAAAAGACGTTCTCCTACACAAGACTTTTGCAAAAGCTGGAGTACTTGATACACACAATGGAGAAAACAGCCATTTCAGTAGCATTCAACCTTCTTGAGCCTGTACCCACACTGGCCATCCCAAGCAATAATGAAGAACTTGCATCCACTTATGTGAGGTCAGCTCGAGAAATAGCCATTTGAACAGGTCATGTAAGCCAATAATTTAACAGGCAAAGTTAAGGTTTGCATAGGGCTTTCAGTTAAGTTAATGGCTGTTTATGTGACACTTTCATACAAAGTACATGGCACAACATTTCATATAAGAAATAAGCAAAAATGGATCATTAGTCTTCAGGTGGGATACAAAAAATAAATCTTTATTTTCAACCACTGAGTCCTTCAAAAAATGAAAAAAAGGGAAAACCCCATGATTCCTGCAAATATAAACTCCTTTGATAGGGATTTATGTGGATCTTCTCTTTGGAAATCTCTGTATTTCCAGGTGTCTGGCCTCAGGGAGCTCTGTCTGACAGGTATCTTTCAAAAGTCAGGGAGTTTTATCAGAATAACAAATGTTCTGTTAAAGGACATATGATTTGATACAAATTCAGAGGAAGGAATTTTTGTTTTGGAAAAGGAGAAAGGAATGTGACTGCACTAAAAACATCCAATATTTTATTTGGTCATCTGAAGCAAATCCCACAGTTGTAACAATACAGAAGTTGATTTGGAACTAGTATTGACACAGGTGCGTACATACATACAAAGTCCATTCTTTTGCAAGAGGAGCCCACAAAATAAATATAGCAATAGCTAGAAACAAAACTGGACCAGCTACTAATGCAGGCTGCCCTAACAAACAAACAGTATTGATTTAGCTATGGAAAAAAATACAACTATTTTGGTAAGATCTGAAAGGAGCAAACTCCTGATGTGTTAAAAAAAATAGCAGAATCATCTGAGTGATCTTTCACATAAAAACCTAGCAAACCTAGTAACCTCTGCTGTTGTGCTTGAACAATTTACCTTTCACTCAGCTTTTCTGTTCTCTCCCTAGAAGATTTTGTGACCCTGCTTAACCTTATTTAATGGGCTAGTTTTGTTTTGATTTTCCCCAAATCTATAGAGAATTCTTCACTATATTTTTATTAAGCTGGGGAGTTTTGGTCACCAGAAATAAAAATTATTTGCGTGGAAGTCAAGTAAAAGAAAGTAAGTTATTTTTAACTTGATAATTTCACTGATGTGATTTACAGTGCAACCTTACAAACAGCTACAGACATCTAAATAAGAGAGACAAGGGACAGGCAAATGAACAACCTGCGGAGGGACTTCAGCATTCACTTCACTTGAAGAGGAAGGTACACCAGAATACAGTCACAGAATAGCTAGAATATTATGGCCCAAATCTTTTCCAATCTGTTAAGAGTGGCAAGGAAACAGAAATGTAAGTAGCTATTACTTCCGTAGCTATGCTCTGTTGTAACTACACCCAAAACCATAACATTCAAGTCAATTTTTAATTATTTTAAGAACTACTCTCCAAGTCTCATCAATTCCTAGTGCATCCTCACATATTTTAAGTTGTAAGAGCATTCTCTCCACCTCCCAGCAGTGTTTCAAAAGAGAACTTACTTGGAATGACAGGAAGATCAGAATATTGTGATGGAATCAAGGCAGGTGTTTGCCTAACCACTGGTAAGGTTCAATTACATTGTTCCTGTACGTCTCTCCTTCTCAATGAGGGAAGGATAATTAACTAAAATTCACAAGACAATTAATCACAGCTCAATAAAGCTGACATGCATTTCTGTCTGTCACATTTATATTTTTGCAATTAGGTGCAGTGGAAAGTCACATAAAAAGTCACATTTTGCTAAAATCTAATTATGTTCTCACAGCAACAAAGGATAAGAAACAGGGGCACCATGTCTTACATCTGTTTTAATGAATAAGAAAAAAACATCTAAATGACACAATGTGACCCACTAAGTCACTGGCAACTGTCTCAATACCCTATCACTGCTTCACAGACATTCCTCTCAGTCTTCATGCGTCTTTCATAAGGCAAATTCTTCCATCATGCTGTATGACATGATGGAAGAAAAAAACCTGGCCATTGGAGAGGCCTTGAGGATACTGAGACACGATTCAGTGAAGAACGAGCCCCACAGGGCTTTGGCTGTATGGGAGCATGCTGCAGGAGAGAGATGCCATGGTCTTTTTTTACTTAAATGTGTGGGAAGAAAAAAAAAAAAAAAAAAAAAAAAAAACCCAAAGAATCAGACTCACTTTCAGTGCTGAAACTCAGAAGTAACTTCTGAAAGTTGCAGAATGGCAGCTGGATTAAAATGGTTCCTAGTCTCTTCTGCTCTCTTCACACGTTAGCTCACAGCTAATACATCACTCAAGTATTTTGTTTAAAACAGGCTGGGGAACCTTTTGCAGCATTTTAAAAGATATTCATTGAGCAGCAAAATACTAATTCTTACGAGAAAATTCAACTTGCTGAATGCAGTGGAACAGATGTGCTGATGAATACCAGACAGAAGCCTGTAAGCTCAGTGTTTTTTCTAGTGATCTTTTTTCCAGATAGATATGGAAATCTGATCATCTAGCACTGAAGCTCTCTATATATAGTTCATTATGTGACAGATATGTTTTATTAATTTGTACTCCTAGAATAGAGATCCATGGAAGTAAACAGCCAGAAAAAGGTAAAACTTCTATGTGACTAGTGAATGTCTGTTGTAAACAATGTAATAGGATCAACAATTTTGGGAAGACAGAGATACAGTGGAAAATTGCCAGATAGTAGCTATCCAGACAGCTCTGAAACTGTCCTTGTAACCAGACAAATAGATAAGGCACACCAGATGTTGACATAAGCAAAAGAAAACAGAAAAAAAATAAAATACTTCCTGAGGGCTGCAAAGAGCTACAAGCTGCTGAACCTATCATTCATAACACGAAAATAGGTAAAATCTAGAATAAAAAGAGAATTAAGGAACATACACATATAGTACTGCTATAAGTTATAGCTACACCTCAAACACCCCCTGGAATTCTTTGCAGGAATCAGCAGATCCACAGGCAAAAAAAGTTGGGTTAATTACCATCTGATTTGCAAAAGACAATAATGAATAGTGTGTCTCACCAAGACTACTGAAGAAATTCGGGGGACATCCTCACATGCTGAGCAGCTATTGATGGGAGGAATCCAAGACTAGGAGAATCCCAGAGGGACGTGTGCAAAGGCTTGTAACATCTACTGTCATAGGATCAGGAACACTACACTACCAGGAAAGCAGGTTTAAAAAATGAGCTAAAAAATGTGCATGGCAATAATAGAGGAACTAGCAGGTTAAATTCACAATGCATAGGCAGAATTACGCACAAAGGACAAAAACACAGAAAAATTTCTCTCTTTCAGGGCTATGAAATACAAAGAACACCAGCTTTGGCTAACCACCCTTCCTTCCCTTCTCCTAATTTTAAATAAAGGACTAGCCTGTTCTTGAAAGACTGAATTAACCAAAATCTTTTCAATTTCACCTTTGCTTAATTGATGAAAGATTTTGGGTTTTTTAAAGATTTAATTTATCCTTTGGAAATCTTCAGCCACTGCATGGAACAATACTGGAAGTAAGAGAAATTCTGTTTCGTTTTTTAAAAGGCTGTTCCTATGAGTCTGTGTAGTAGAGCCTGGACTGCCCTAAAAACATTAGATGTAGCCATGCCATTTAAAACATTGTTTCACTGAAAGAAATATAAGTATATAGGTTTCAGGAAGGAAAAAAGAGAAGACATTAATAATGGTAAGATTACTGTCAAGAATGTTGCACTTTGGTTGAAAAAAATATTTGACAGGCGTCTGGGGAAAAAAAAAAAGTGGTTGAAGCTTGAAAGCTTGAAATCCTCTGAAAAGGAAATTTTCATTTCCTTTCCCTCTACCCCCCAAGAATTTGATGTCTCACAATCTAATTTTTATACAAATAGTATTCATATACACATATTCAGCAAGGCATTTACATATATCGCATTATGAAAACATAAGGGTTTTAAGCAAGTGCAAAGAGCCTTGTAATCTTTGGATAAAAAATTGTCCTTATACTTTATGTAATAAATCGTTTGCTTTCATTTTTTTTCTTCAAATCCTATTCCTCTCCAAGTTTTCCGAGGACTATCCTCAACTAAATGAAATTAGTAGGGCATCATGCAAGTTACCATCACAACTACTGTGCCTGTAATTCACTGACAATCCTGAAGAGGGTACAGTTGCATAATGCACTGCTACTTCTCTCCTGAAACACCATACTTGACGGACACATTAAACTTTGAAACCAAAAGATTGATTACCTATCTTTCTCCATTCCCCTTTGCCACACTATGAAAAGTTAAGGACAGAAAATGAGCACACAGGTTTCTGAATCTCACTTCTTACTCTTCCAAAGTTACTTAAATGCACTTCTCTGCAACTCACCACTATGTTAACAACCTACAGACAAAATAATTACAGTTTCAGTCATCTGGTCAATATCTATCAATAGTTTTATAATTTCACTACATACAGAAATTTCACAGCAAAAGATGTGTGATCCCTCAATGAAAGACGTTATTCCACTAATCAACCAGAGCAGCACTTGTGATGTGAGCTGCTCCCACTAACCAGACCTACATTTCAAGCAAATGCAGTCTAAATCACCAGCCCATATGCAGGAATCAACTACTAATGAAGATTAACACGAAAACAAAACCCACTAAGCTGAAACCACGTTTTCAAATACAGCATATTAGACAGTACATTGATAGAGCATCTATTACAAAAGGAATCACAAAAGGAAACCCTACTAAGTCAACATATGCTATTTGGAAACAGACAAAAGTATTTCTTAGCTGTCTCTTTACCAAACAGCATTCTAAATTACCTGAATTCATTTTTATGCATTTCAGCTATTTTCTTCTCGAGCTTTTGTGACTGCTTGGGAAAAATCTTAAAGTCACTGATGTAATTCTCTGGGTGTTCATCAGGATCGTAATCACCAAGCTCAGCTAAACAGATACAAAATAAAAAAATAACAAAATTAAAAAAAAAAAAAACAGAAAAAAATGAATTGCAACATTAGTTAATAAGGAAAAAGGTCAGTAAGTACAGTGTAATACAAGATACTTCCATGACTGGTAAAAGTCTTGCATCTCCCAATAAACGCTACTTTGAAGAATTGATAGTTAAATGAAACAGCAAAATCCTTGTAACTGCCACTTCAATCAATTAGTTTGAAGTTAAGTTCATGTTTTATTAACTGCAGCAGTGAGGAGCAATCCTAACCTACGTTTTATGGCAGAAACATGTTCTATAAAACAGAGGCATTGGCAATGTTCCCCCTTTGAGTACCTGTCATTCTGGTACTGGGCAGAAATAAAACAAGGCATTCGAGATTCTCCTCTTTTTTTACACCGATTTGTCCTTGCGGATATGGACTGGTTTAAGTTTGTTCTAGCAGAGAAACACAAGCTGCAACATCATTTAAGGTGGCCCACACCATTTGATTCCTCTTCTAAAAAATGCATCACTTGGGTACCCAAACAAGCATTTGGTGGTTTAATTTTCTAAATAAACCTCTTTTAATAAGGTCTAGACTCTATCTTGGTTTGGATATGCTACCTTATAATGTGTTATTCACGTTTAGGCAGAATGAAGGGGACTTCCACAAATATGACATCCCTGATCTAAAATATAGCTAAATATTTCTCTGTGTGAAATCCAAGTCGGATACCTGAATTTGGCCCTAAAGAAATGATGGGGAGTAAGAAGGGGAGAATTACAACAGAACAAAACAAAACAAGACCTTTCTCCTTGAATTATGTCTACTATTTTTGCCAGAGATTCCATCATCACTGAGGTCTTCTTTATTGTAAGAAAGGGCACTGAAGGATGCTTTTTCCTGTTTAGTTCAAATGTAATGGGCTACATTTACATTCAGGATACAGAACAGAATTTTGCTTTGTTTATAGCTGGAATCTAATGTTGATGCCACACCTTTCCACTTAAATGTTAAGACAACCCACAGTTTTTAATTTTTTTTTTAGTTTCAGATTGGTTTTAGTTGGCTAAATGTCTGAACTACTTAAAACACTTTACAGTACACATCAATATAGGGAAACAGTACAACTAAAAAAAACATATATGCTATTGCTAGCTACATTCCCACAATAAATTTGAGTTTCTTTTTTTACTGAACACACCTGTAAGTTAAGTATTTGAGAAAGACTGCTGCTTGTACTTACCTTGTACAATACAGGCACCCAGGTAGGCAGCATCAGAAAAAGAACACAGCAAACGGCCATGGAAGATGTCCCTTTTTATTTGTAGATATAGTAGGTATCTGAAATGTAATTCAAAAAAAATTATTAAAAAATGCCCCATCATTTCCTAACAGATTTAACTTATCAACGTGGACCAAGTTCTGCAACTACTCTGGATCTCTCTTGATACCTTAAATAGCAGGAAAAAGAGGCAAAGCACAACCATAGGAAAAATTTGATGTAAGACAAGAGATTTTTCTCAGTAACAATGAAATAATGACAGCAGAAGTAATAAAAACCCACTAACAGATAGCTAGGAGAGTACTTAACTTAAAATGTACAGCTGTTACAATGTTCCTTAGTAATGTGAAATAAATTTCAGTAAGTTGGGTTTTTTTTTTTTTTTTGAGCACACTCTGAGGATTTCTTTTTCTTTTTTTCATCAGCAAAGGATCCTACATGATGTTGGAGGCAGAAGCAAGTCTCTGAGGCCCAGGGCAGTGGCAGGCACTGGTGACCTGCCTGGGGGGAATCTCTCCTAATCCTCTCAGAGCTGTTCTTCCTCCAGAAGAACTGGGGAGAAGAAAACAAAAGGCTCCTTCTTCCTGCCCTCCATCTCCTACCACAGAACAGCATTAATAGAATCATAGAATGGCTTGGGTTGGAAGGGACCTTAAAGATCATCTAGTTCCAACCCCCCTGCCATGGGCAGGGACACCCTCCACTAGACCAGGTTGCTCAAAGCCTCATCCAGCCTGGCCTTGAACACCTCCAGGGATGGGGCATCCACAGCTTCCCTCAGCAACCTGTCTCAGTGCTTCACCACCCCCACAGTAAAAAAATGCTTCCTAATATCTAATCTAAATATCTAATAGCAAGAGGAGAGGTGCAGCCATGAGACCATTGCTTTCTCCTTTACGTTCTCCTCTGCAGAGCAGCCTCCCAGAGAGGGACAACACACAGCCCAGCAACCCTCTCACAGCTCCTTCCCCCAGTCACCTCCCTGGGTACCAGTGAACTACAGACCAGCTTCACCTCTCTGGGAAAATAAACTATTTAAGCATTGCTTTATCCAGATAAAGTTAACTATCTAGAGGGTGCTAGCAGACTCAGTGGCTTTTGCAGACCTTCAGAACATTCCATGATGCTGCCAGTCCTCTCCAACCTTCAGCTACAGTGTAGCTCACAAAAATGTGCTGTATGAATAACACTGATGTCAGATACATTTTGCCCAAGTTACTTGGTTCTGCATGTACCATGAGCTCCCGCACTAAGTAGACTATCTGAAGCCTGCAGTGAGTTCTAGATTCTAGCAAGAGTGGGAGTGTTATCTGAAGGCCAAGAAAGATTTTCCTCCTTTCCTTGGATTGTTACTGAACACTACATAAATATGTGACAGTTATCACGGAGGAAAGCAATTTGTTCTCATTGTGAAAACATCCCTTTCCTGCATTAGTGTACAAGTTTCTACAGGAACATGGCACTTCAAGTAGTTTCATTAAATTTTGCAATCTCTTTTTCTTCTTGTAATCCATGTCCAGTAGCAGCTCACTACTTCACTTCCATAATTTGGCACTGCTACAGTGCAGGTAGTTTCCAGAGGAGAACTGCATCAGGGTGAACCAAAGGTAAAAAGTTCTTCATCTGCAACAACAGCCTACTGGAAAAGGCTCAGTATATTGATGCAGATACCACACAACTTGGGCAAATGAGCAGTCCCCATTGCAAAGCTTTCAGTAAGTCTTGTCAGGGTGAAAAACTGGGTTCTGGGTCTCCAGAGTGACCATTAGCTTAAGGGCAAACTGAGTTCACCTTTTAAGAAGTGCCAAGAAAAGCCACCTGTGAAAGGGCATCACAAAACTTCACAGCATGGCATGTTACCTGAGCTGTAAGGTCAACAAATCTCCAGTGACACTGCACAGTAGCAGATTCTGAGTTTGAAAATTACTATAATGAGATACAAAAGTAAACAGGCTTCTGGAAAAGCATTTTAATCCACTGCTCCTGACCTACATTTGCAGGCATGAGTCTGAGACAAGAACTAAGAATCTGAGGTCTCAGAACCACAACAGGTCCCACTGTCCAGCTGCACAGCTGGAAGCAAATGCTATGAACAGCAACTTTTCTATGAATATTTTGGTATTTACATGAAAAAAAATAATTTTGCAGGGAATTCTTTCCCATGTAACAGGTTTAGGCACCAATGCTGCCCATCTTGACCATCTATTGCAAGCTATTAACTTCAGAGCCCAGGGAGAATGGAAAATCTTCAAGAATTGACTCAAAGTACCTATTCAAGAGTCAGGCAGCCTCTCTCTTTCTCTCTCTCAAATGCTATGCAATAAATCACAAGTTAGTTCCCTGAAGCGAGGTGGCAGGGAGTCCCCTTCACCCCCACCATATGGTTATTTTATGAGAATAAACCTGAGAACGCACATAGGTAAATTCAGAAGAATTCAAAAACAGTTTTCTAATACAGGGCGACACCCATAAATGCAACAGTTTGATGGGTCACTAATACTACACCAGCACTTCGGATCCAAGACAACAGCAGTATCAACAGAAACCCCTCAGAATGAGGGCAAAACCTCATTTCTATGCATTCCACTAAAATTCTGTATAGATGAACATGGGAGTTTGGGTGGGAGTGTGCATACTTGTGGCATTTCTAAGCAAATAGTTTGTTGCTGACCAGGATCAAAGATCCTCAATGCTATTACTAAATTTCTGCATCCATAATAGTCTCAGTTATTTGATCTGATCTTAAACAAGAAATGCATGGTTTTATTTTCCCCACAAACAAATCAAACAAGAATAAATACAGTTTTTATTCCAGTTTCTTGTTTAAGTCTGTTTGCAATATGAAACTACCAAAATTTGGCAAAAAATACCACCCAAAGTTAGCTTCATTACATTAAAAAAATATATATACTCTCTCAATCTCAATTATCAATATATATATTTTTGTCAATTACAGCAATCTAATAAAAACGTAGTATTATCCATTTCCTCCAGGTAAATAGCTGGCTCCGCAAATTGTTCAGAATTTTAAAAAATCTTAAATTGCAGAAAATTTCCATTATAATTTTTCTGTAACTTCAGTATAACAAATTTTTCATTGTCTTGTCTCCCTAACACACCAGAAAGTATTTCCTTTCTGTTACAATTAGGAAAACACAAATACATATTCAATTTTTGCTGGGTGGTATGTTAATAGAAAATAAGTAAGAGTAAGCAGAGAATATATAACCAGAACAGCACATAAGATACAATTTAAGGGAAAAGAACATTTTGCCTCAGAGCTGATTTCTTCCCAGTGATCAGCCTGGGATGACAGAGCTGAACACAAGCCATCGCGTAGAGTAACTTCTGTCACAAGCGTGTGCCATAGTTTCATTCATCTGTCTTTGCTTTAAAGTACATAATCCCCAGCACTTGCCAGACTGAGGAAGAAGCTCTCATTTTCCTCCTTTATATGAAAGAGGGTTTGTTGTTGCAATGTTTCATTGCCTGTTTGGTGTGTAGGGGGGTGTCTCTTAAATTGTTCATGTACCTTTGTGTTATACTAATAATTTTTAAAACAAATACTGAAGTTTATTTTTTTTCTGTCACAAGGGTTCTGTGCTACTGAGGTGCTGCATGTCTTTGACCACTGAAATCCTTAATTAAATGGTTCAATATTGCACTTTCAAATAATCATTTCACTTTTGAGGAAAAAAGGGGAAAAAAACCCAAAACATCTCCAAGACAGAAGGCAGCAGTCAAGATGGGAAAAGAGGCAGAGAGCACAGTTCACAGTGTAAACTGGAGAAATTGTTGGCTGATGCACAAGGGAAGCACTTGCATTTACAAGAAGGGCAGGAGACTCATACAAAGCACAATCAGAGTCTGAATGTGTTTTTCAGAGATCACCCACGCAGCAAGCTGTATGAGATACCATTTATCTTCAAAGCAAGAAGGGCAATCTAGAACAAGACTGAGACATTAAGGAGTTCTTTCAAATGAAGGGGCCATATGCACTTTGGCCTTAAAGCCAATGTTGCGAGCTTTGCCAAAGGTTGTCTCAGCCTCAGACGCTTCCTATAATCCTGATAAAGTAATTTATGTCCCAGGTCAGCAAAGACCTATGAATGCATACCTGACTCCTAAATTCAGTAAGGTTTATTAAAATTGCCTACCCTTACAGAAATGACTTGGAAAATCAGATCTGAATTTGCTGCTTCTTGTGTTCTTCCACCACAGCTGTTTTTTTCTAAGCCCTGGCACAACTTTATAGCCTGATTTACAGCCCCAAGCACTCAGGCTTATCAGCAAGCTAGTAAATGGAAGCTCCAACACTTACATTTACAAATGCCTATCACTGTAATAACCTCATTTCCATCTATTATTTGTTTGCAATACAGATGACTCAACTCCAGGTTAGCCAACCCCTTTCTGCAACTGCAAATGAAGGGTCAGCAATATCTATTCTTGTTTCTAAGAAGGCTTCATGACCCCCAGAGACCACGTTGCTAACTGCTTAACAGTCAATTTATGTATCTATTCTAAGATGTTCAATGAGGTGAGAAATCTTTCCTATAGCCAAACTTTGTGGTTTGCCCACACAGTGTTCTTTTCTTGTGTTCAAGTCACTTCACTCATTTTATTTCAGTAACAAGCATTTCTCCCAGTGTTGTCACAGCCTTTCCAGCTGACAAACACAGTCAAGTCAAGAGATCCAGCAATGTTTCAAAACTTGTTATCTCAGAGTGGTGTCTGGGTTTGACTGCACTGCTCTTTCCCATGCTACTGTGCACACCCAGGTGCAGAGTAGCAGAGCGCAAATGAACACTTCTACAATATTCCTGGACTGGGTGACTTCTTCTCCCAGCAGAATTCATGAGTTCTTTATGTATATTATTCTGGACAATAATTTTGCATTCTGTGTTCTACAGTAGATATCATTAAGTACACCACTGGAGCACTGGTTTCCTGACAAAGTCTATGAATCTAACCTAAACACTAACTACTACATACTAGTATGTAATACCACAACTAAGAGAACATCTTTTCTACACTCTAGAGTACCACATAGATAAAAAGGCTAATAGAAAAAATAATTATATCCTCTAAAAATATATTGCTTGTCTACTTACTAATATTTGAGATATATTTTGGTATCTTATAAATTAAAGAAAAGCCATCCCTCCATTAGCTACCGATAAAACAGTTGACAGATCTTGGAGTCATCCCAGACAAGTCTCTGAAATCATCAACTCAGGGTTCAGTAGCAGCCAAAAAGACCAATAAAACATTGGCCATAATCAGGAAAGATATTGTAAACAAGACAAGGGTGCATTTCGCCCCTATTTAAAGCCTCGGTGTAATCACATCTTGAATGTTTTACCTAGCTGTAGCCTCTGCATCCTATATAGGACATAGTTGAGCTTGAAGGAGCAACTAAAATGAGTGAGAGGACAGAGCCTCCCTTACAAGGAGAGATGGTGACTGAAGGAGCCTAAGAATGAGTCTTATGAAATCTTGAGGGTAGTGGGAAAGCGAAACACAGAATTGCTGTTCACAGAATCCTACACTACTAGAGCTAGCTGCTTGCTTAAGGCAGACAAAAGAAAATGCCTTACACAGCAGGTAGTGAACCAACTGCTTCAGAAGGAATAAAAACAGTATTACTAAGTCCAAAAAATAAATTAGACAAATTCATGAGCAACTCATCCAGAAAGTAATACTGAAATGCAACTGTTAAAATTCCTAGCACAGTAATTCAAGAAACCTTGTAGTGAATTCGGGTGAGGAGGAGATCATCAATAGATATGAGATCATCAAATACACTTTCTTGCTTTTCTGAAAAAATATGGAAGTTTTGTTCACACTAGCATGGCTTAAACCCATCACAGCATTTGTAAAACAGATACACATGGCAATAAGCATGCCACAGTGATGTCTGTACAGCAGCTGTCCTTTCAATCCACCTAATCAGTCACAAGCCAAATTCTAGCAGAGGAATTAGGAACTAGCCATCACAACTTCACATCATAATCTTCATTCAAACACAGGCAAAAAGAAAAAACTATTTCTCTTAAAATATCTAAGATCAAAAGTAGTAGGAACTACCTTCTTAAATTATTTAGGAAACTGTATGACTGTCTTTTGTGTTAACAGATACCTATAGGAAAACCCATCCTCCTTGTTCTATGCCTTCTGGAGAGAAGTACTAAAGCCAAGGATTCAAGCACAACGAAGTAGCAGCACCCTGTATCTCTAATCTGAACCTCTGTCCCTCCTAGACTGCCAAAATCAGAGAAGCTCTGGATCCATAGTATTAAAAAAAACCCACCCAAACCAAATGAAACAAAAAAACCCCAAACCACCAAAACTATTCCCTCAAAAAAAGAAATAGTCCATTTTCTGTCCTGGGGTGGGGCTGGAAGGTCACTTGAATAACAGGTTTCCAGTAATCTCAAATCTCTCATTTCTGTGGTCAGGGTGATGCCTGCCATTTGGATCTAGCACAACACGTCAGCTTGTCTTCCTGGCTTTGGAGCTGGCCAGTGCCTGCATTACAGTGTATAGTCTTTCACTGGGAAAAGGGAAAAGTGTGAAATTACCATGCCAGCCAGCTGCTTGACAACACTGGCTGCAGGGGGAAAAAAAGCTTTATTCCTACACAAGAATTCATTTCACTGATGAATGAGGAGGACAAAGGAGTGCTAAGTGCCAAGCTTTGTTTTGGATACTGGGTACATAAAAGCCCCACCACAGCATAGGAATAGATTTTCCTCTGCAAGCTTCTACAACTCAACAGCACCTTCTCAGCCCTCCTGCCTTCCCTTCAGAGGACCACAAGACACCCTCCGAATTTGTAAGGTCTCCTCCTCCTCATGCTGGTTTTGTCTGGAACAGAGTTCATTTTCTTCATAGTAGCTAGGATGGGGCTATGTTTTGGAATTGTGCTGGAAACAGTGTTGATAACACAGGGATGTTTTAGTTACTGCTGAGCAGTGCTTACACAGAGTCAAATAATTTTCTGCTTCTCACCCCATCCCACCAGCAAGTAGCCTGAGGGTGCACAAGCAGCTGGGAGGGGACACAGCTGGGACAGCTGACCCCAACTGATGAAAGAGATATTCCATACCATATGACACCATGCTC
>NW_010131851.1:0-7579 GCF_000699245.1 Pterocles gutturalis | reverse complement strand
AGTATATAATATTTTGTATTATATATATAAAGTACTTATTTGTTTCCCCTTAGGGAGGAAAATTCCCCCACTTGCCCAAAATCCACCCGTTCCTCCCACCAGCTGCCACACTTCTCCTTGCAGTCACGGCAGGGGTGGATTTATTCGGTAACAACTCCTTAATATTCCCTGCAGTAGTGTCACAAACATATTAATAAGCGCAGGTAGCTCGATATTTTACAGCTCCTCAGCCTCACCCTGGGCTGCCTGCTTCAGACACAGCAGTCCTTTGTTCGGGAGGAAAAATTCCGATTCCTTCCCCATTAGCATTTTGATAGAACTGTGCACGTTCAAAGAGCCGCGCAAGTGGCTTTGAGAGGTTAACGCAGACCTGGGGCTAATTCATAATATTGTTGGTTACTCAGCACAATACCTACATTAATTCCACTGACTGCATCTCGCCACGTTGGGAAACACATGCTGGAAGCAGCAGGGAGCACAGAAAACAAGCGTGGGAGTAGGATTTTGCTGGCCTGCTAAGGTAGAATTGCAGCACCTTAAATGCATTTATTGTCCTGTTGCCTTTGAGGACGGTGTTACCCTGCTCCGCAGACGTGGAGCTGAAGCACCGAGGAGGCTGCACCCAGTGTTGCCGCAAATTGGGAGTGTGAAGGACAGGGCTATGACCCCTCCGAGGGGCACTCGAGACACATCCATCGCAACTCAGCCCCTACCTGCAGCTATCTCTTCCTTGTGGGTCTATTTAAACTGTTCAAAGTAGAAAAAGCTGATTTTTTTTTTTTTTTTTTTTTTTCCCCCCTTCAATACCTGCTGATTTAATTGCAGTGCTGGGCTGCACGTGTCTGCCAGGAGCAACACCCCCAATTCTTTACTCTCTGGGGATATAGCCTGGAGCAGCTGGTGCAGAAGATCCGCTTGGGAACCAGCTCCCTATGTGGATGCTTTTGCCCCATGGTTTGGAAGAGAGCTCTGATGAATGGCTTAAAGCCAAATAAAAACCCAGACTGACCTTAGGAGACAGTGCAGAACAGCTGCTAGGCATTCAGTCCTTTTGCTTACTCTTCAGAAACTTTCCTATGCAAAGAAATCCTAAGAAGAGAGCCTCAAAACCCAGCTGTTCCTTTTGGCTGACGCAAGGTTTGTGCCTTTCCCTGCGGTGTGAACATCCATCCGTCCTGCAACTGCTGCCCAACCTCCTCCAAAGGGCCCCCAAGAGCCCATCTGGTCCAAAAGATGTTGCGTTTGCAGATCTGTGAGCCTTTTAACAAGATTCTTTAGATCACATCAAATACCTTTAGGTTTTACCCTAAACTGACACATACATAGCACAATATTAAATATAACCTGCTGCAGTGGACCAAAAATGAGTAAATACTCATCACGAGTGGCTCAAACCCCAAGTTTCTGCATCAGAATATTAAGGAGTAAACTACTACAAAGTAGTTGAATCTGCTGCGCAGTGAATTGTTAGTTTATGTATATTTTAATTGCAAATCGAGGCTATAATTAGCACATACATTTCTTGGGCTGAGGCGAGGCAATGTGCTGTAACAGTGAGCGTTATTAAGGGACTGTAAAAGGCAACGAGGAATTGGATTATCATGTTCTTGTTTTGCAAGCTGTATGGTGAATAAAGAAATTTCTTCTGGCAGCAAAAATTAACTGGAATAAATGCTTCTAGCTCCATCCACCAAGATGAGGGGTTGCTGTAAATGAACTGGTTCTCAGCCTTGAGTTAGAAAACCTGATTACTGGGTCGTTATTTCTGGTAATTAGGTACCAGAACAACATGAGAGAAAGTAGAGATTTTCTTTGAAATACAATGAGTAGGGTAGTAATCACAGACTCATTTGCTGGAAATATGTGACGAGTTCTGGGGTTTTTTTTGTAGTTAGGGTTCGCTATGCAATGAAAACCCGTGCTTATCAAGTTCTACGACTAAAAGCCAGGCTGCGAGCTTGAACCGTGGCACGTACCTGGCTTTTCTCTGTCTCGAATCCTTGGGCTCTTCATCAGGTTCATCCCATGCCCAGTCACTCATCAGAGGACAGTCCTTCGCTCCTTTTTCCATTTCAGGTAGTTGTAAGTCACTTTGTAACAACAGCAAATACAAAGGACTGGGACAGGAGGGTTTCCTTCTTTATATTCCACAGCTGGCTTGCACATACCTGTATGTGGGTTTTAAAACAAACCCCCAAAATTCAGTAAGAATGCCCTCCTTCAAGGTTAGAAAAGATGAATCTGTGATATACTGAGGTTTTACCCACAAGCATTAAGCCAAAGTACTTTGCAATGAGCTAACTGCCAGAATTCTGACCATAAAAAACTCAAACTCTTTGTGAAAACTTAAAGAGTGGACAATCTGTCTTACAAACATCCAGTATTGTGCACCAATTGTCATGTGGTGGCCCTAAGTGGTCTACGTGCAGGTAATTGCGCTACGAATGTTCACAGACATAAAATACAACCCTGCTAGTTCTGCTGCCGTTTTACTCCATTTCTTAGAAAAGTTCCAGGAAATAGTTGGCATGTTACTGCCAGTTAGTCCATTTGCTCATAAAGAGAAGCTGAAAATAATTCAATGGGGGTAAAATTGTTGAATTGGATCCCAAAAGCCAGGCAGTCCCAACCCCAAAAAGCCCGTTGGGTGGCAGTGTAAGTGGAAGCACCCAAGCATCCTTCTTGGTGCAGAAAATAGAAATGGAAGGCAGTCTGATGGGAACGATCCTTCCTCCGTGTGGAAGCTGAAGGGCCTGAGTCTGTCTGACCTTCACAGTGGCCCAGGACGCGGCTGAGAGCACAAACCTTGTAGATGTTTTACGGGGGGGGGAACCATACTAGAAAACATTTAATTTCTTCCATTTTGGCTGCTGTTTTTATTTCTTGTTGTTTTCTTACAATCATTATGCTGAAATATAAAAATTCCTGGCCAAAACCAAAGTTAGTTTTAACAGTGATCCCATCTGCACGGATACACGCTCAGCACCACGAAATTCAGTTTCTGAAAACAAACTGATAAGACTCCTTACAGGTTACAAATCCTCCATTCCAACTTGTGCAAACATACCTCAGTTTGACAGAAAACAGTTACACCTGAGTGTTTCCAGGCTTAGTTTTCATTAATTTTAAATAACTTTTTCCCATGGACCCTTAATTGGTTCATGCTAAGCTGCACCATCCTTTTCAGCTGTACTGAGCATCCTCATGAATCACAGGAACGCAGAAATAAGAAGAAGTGGAAAGATGCCACGAGGTTAATATATTGGAGACAGAACTGGAAAGCTCCAGGCACCTTTATTTCCAGAGCTCTGGAAGAGATGCAGTGCATTGCAGATTGGTTATTATTAAGGCACGTGGTGAAAATAACAGTTCATCATCTTGGCAATTCATCTCTCCGAGTCAAACATCCTGTGCCAGTAGTAGACAAAGGTTGGCGAGTTGCTGACCCCGATCGCTATTAGCAGCAGCAGGTACAGCATCATCATGACGGCAAAACGGTGCGTGTACAACCAGGAGGATTGACTAGGCAGCCTGGAAAGAGAAACACAGGAATTCTGTCAGAGATGCACAAATACCTTGGCAAAGAGTATCTTAGGTTTTGTGCCACTTAGGACAGAAAAGGGCTAAAACTGCCCTGGTTTTAAGAGCTGCACTCATCAGAGTTTGACTCTGTTTCCTGCCACAAACAGGTTATTAGAGCTTACAGTGTAAGTGCTTACAGGTCTGGTAAAAAAGTAAATCTAGCTGAGCCTGGGCGTGTCAAAGCATCAGACAAAGGCAAGAGGTCTAAGACTTATTTTCACAGGAAACAGCCTAAAAACCAATTCTGGCAGTGCAGGGTATTTTTCTCGCTTGTTTTCTGTCATTTTTCAAAAATTAGATGTGTTTATCTGGCTGTTACAGCATGCTCATCTCTCTAGATAGCTGAACTCTTACCTCCTATGCTGTTTCTGTGAATATACTAGCAAGTATTTAACTCGTAAAAGCTGATTGTTTGTGACAACAAAGTATTTCTGTGGTACATCACCCCCTTCGCTGTTTTTCACTCTTGCTCTTTTTCTGTCTATTTCTTCTGAATCTGAATGGGAAGAGAAAAGAAGTCTTTTGGGGAACAGAAAAACAAAAAGAGATACACAACTTCAAGTGACTGTAAAAAATCAAACCAGGACCTCGCCTCCTCCTCAACCACATCCACAAGAGTGGGAATGAGATAACCAAAGATCTAGTCTGGGTATTCCCCTGAATCCCTGAGCATCCAAGAATAGACTGAGAAGTTTGCTTGAGGCTATACCACTCCTAGTCATCCTTGGTATGGATGGCATTATGCCCCAAAAAGGGTGAAAAGGAGGTGGGTGTCCCACCCCACGCTTGAGAAGCTGCTAATATTAACAGTGGGCGAAAAACAACATCGAAGGACTAATTGAGCCCTGCAAGCAGGAAGCAGTTTATATGACAGCACATATGCACACAGCTGAAACACCAGAAGTGCTAAGAAATGAACTACATGTAGTTATCACTGCAATAGACTCACCTTTCTTTTTCACCTGACACTTGACATCTGGGTGGTCGATGATCTCACAAACAGCTACGCAGCTGAGGATAGAGCCCAGCACACTTTGCTGCCAGCCAAGCCCATGAGGGCTGTAGAGGAGAGCCAGGCTCAGGTCACTGGTGAGATAGGTACCTTCACCAAACAGGGATGTCTGAAACGGAGCAGAAATATGTCCTAAAATCCTGTAGTGCAAACTATAAACAGAACACAAGCGTTCTTTACTTTCAGACCGGCAGTTCTGTTTCTGAAGGTAAATTAAGAAAGGCTTTTCTGACTCCTGTTGGGCCTGGTCCCGGCAATGTTTTTGTCCTGGCACAACTTCCTCGGGTGGGGCAGCTGCCCTCTCCCATTCCTCAAATTAGCTGCTTGGCACAGCCACCAGTGTGGACAGATTCATACTTTCCCGGATTTGGATTTAGTTTGCCAGCATAAGTATTTTATATCAACATGACTGCACTGCTGTTAGAGGCATTTCACTGATTTATTGAGACTACCGTCACTCAAATAATCCAGCCTTCACAAACAAGGCAAGGCTTTACTCGCATTTAAATCCATGCTTTACTAGAAAAGAGGGAAGTACTTTTCAGTTGTGAATTCCTTTCAAATCTAACTGTTTTAATAACATTGAATCAGAGGATTTGCCACACTAGCTTTTAATTTATTAATCCACTGTACCTGATAAGCCATTACTCAGAACACGGGGGGAAAAGCATAGTCCAGGTTGGCTGGAAGGTTAAGCAGCTGCTGTGTGTCAAAGCTGCTTTACAGATGACGCACAAAGCCACGAATCCCAAACACCTTTCCATTGAAATCGGAAGAAGTGCAAATCCTACAGGTTGCCTCCCTTAACCTGGCCATTTAAAGAAGGCTCCACTTGCAAGCAGCACCTAAAACTTAGTTCATCTAAAGCTGAGGCCAGGCAGAAAGAGACAATCTCTGCATTGCCTGGGTCACTATTCTCCTCCTCTGTGCACAGGCGCTTTCCAACTGCAGGCTGTCAGATAGGCCAGTACTTTCCAGAGCCGTTACACTTCCTTACAAAGAAGCAACTCTCACTGGAGAAAAGGGTTTTGTGCCACTTCCAGTTTTTACCCTCAGGCTGCACTAGAAAAATCCAGCACAACCATCCACAAAGGCCTACACTGAAGTGAAAACAGCAGTGCAAGATCATCAGCACATTTCATATCCCTAAAGGAATTTGGGCCTATTTTTAAAAAGTGTCACTAACTGCAAGTGTCCAGCAGAAAATGGTGTCAATACCAGGAGCCTCACCCTGTTCAAATGGCAGTGCAGGCCGTTGTGCAGTATGGAATGGAAATTCTCGAGGCGGCTCCCGTGGAAGGCATAGATGAGGTCCCGCTCCCCCTTGGTCTCAGCAAACTTGGTATTCATTTGATCGCAATACACGATCTCAAAGAGGTAGTCTGGAGCAGGAACAGCAGCCCCAGACATCCCTGTGAGTTCCTGGATCTTCTCGTACTTGAAAACAGGAAGGAACAAGAGTGTTGGTTTATGGGGTTAGATTACTCACTGGAAATTTTGTGTTCTGTCCCTTAGTCTTTCACATTGCTTTATGTATTGCGATTATGCTTTCTGCATTAGAATTCAACACTCTCACAATTCAGGAGGACAGTAAGAATTCTGACAGTTCCTTGCTATCAAAGCTAAATCCTAGTTCTTCTTTCCAGAAAAACAAAACAAATCCCTGAATTGTGATTATGGATTAACTGATGATGTAAGGGCAGTATCATAATTCTACCATGTCACTTTGGCTACTAAGATGATACATGCATCAGCTGATCTTGGAAGAGGAAAAAAAGTGAAAACAGAAGTTGTTTTCATCTTGCTGCTGATCCCTACAACTATTTTGATCCCTCAGAGGCTCTCAACCTTTCAATTTTTGGGGCAGTATGCGGAAGTACAAAGTTGTCTTTCTCAGTTGAGAAGAGGGACCCAGGTCCATGACCCCTGAGTTGGACTATCTTGGTTTAGAACATGCAGATACATGCTACATTGATGGGAGTAACCAGCTGCAATCACTGCCCATCATCAACTACTGACAGGGATAACTATTGCTTCCAACCCGTGTTCCTGAACATTTTACTAAAAAAAAAAACAAACACCAAACAACGCTCTCTATATACAGAAAAAAATGCATTAATGTTAAATGAAGCTCTCGCCATAACTAACTTCCATCAGGAGGAAATACTTCCTGAAGTGCAAGGCTGCCTTAAGACAACTTCTAATCAAGACTTTCAGAATTCAAAACTTACCTCCTGCTTCTTAGTACTTTGTATCATAAAGACCTTAGATGATAAAATCCAACTAAACAAATCCCAGGTCCTTTTCTCTGAGTTTGGAACAGACTCCAGAAGTTCTTTCAGGCTTGGCAGAGCGTTGGTATCTGCAATCTGACAAGACAGGCGTTTAGTAGAAGCTCCTTCTCTTCATTGTGATTAAACAGGGACCTCTAGTGAAAACAAACCAACACGTCACCCCAGTGGCTTGTGAACTGAACAGCAGTTTCTGTTCTGAGATAGAAACGTTTGTACCCAGTTCCTCGGGAAGTTTGTCACTTGCCCTATAAACAAACACCAGACAAGCTACAAAATATTTATATTTACCAACAATATCTGTAAGGCACACACAAAAACAACCAAACAAACTCCTGAAGGCAAACAACCTGTCTCGGGGGATAAAACCAGGGGTGTTCAGGCCACATAAAACACAAATCCTTCAAAATTAATCTGAATTTCACGTAGGCCAAGCTCTTGTGACTCTTCATACCTCAACAGTGGCTTTGGAAATTCCCAGATGTGGGTTTAATTGGTCAGAATCCCAAATATACCCCAAACCCTGGGTTCCTGGGCAGGATGAACAATTCCTCCCCCTCACCGCTACCCCCGAGCGCTGCCGCCCTCCCCTCACGGGATTTTCTCACCTCCTGCCCCGCAGGCCCGGGCTCCCACAGCCCGTTTTCCCACTCCAAAGATAAATCACCACATTCCCGGTTCGGCTACACGCCCC
>NW_010131850.1:0-14238 GCF_000699245.1 Pterocles gutturalis | reverse complement strand
CGTGGTGTGAGAGCAGATGAGAAGGGAGAGGAGAAGTGCATGCACAGGGCAAAGCGCTTGGGACAAAGCTGGAGGAGCAGCCAGGGGGTGTGCATTGCCGTTCCCAAACCACGGATGGGCTCCCTGCCCTCGCAGCCCTGCCTGCTCCCAGCTTGTAATTCACTTTAGGAGTGGCGAGAGGCAACAGGCACATTTGTTGTGAGTCATGATGGTGAAACAAGGTCTTGGTGACCTCAGCTTCCCCTCCAAAAAGCCCGACTAGTGTTGGTTAAGGAGGGACGTGGGTCAGCAGCAGGCTTCCCATAGCCAGAGGTGTCACCAGAGCATCCCCCCTTGTGACACTCCCGCTGCAGCAGGGCTGCCTGGGCAGGACCTCGAGGGTGCCCAGCCCCACACACCGGGGGTCCCCCAGGGCTGGCACCTCCATGGCTGGGTGCAGATGCTGATGGTCTCCACTCTTTGCCTCTCGCAGCCTGCAACTGCAACCTCCACGCCCGGCGATGCCGCTTCAACATGGAGCTGTACAAGCTGTCGGGGCGCAAGAGCGGCGGCGTCTGCCTGAACTGCCGGCACAACACTGCGGGGCGGCACTGCCACTACTGCAAGGAGGGCTTCTACCGGGACCTCAGCAAGTCCATCACGGACCGCAAGGCCTGCAAAGGTAAGCTGGGGGGTCTCCATATGGGGCAGAATGGGTGATATAATATCTCTTGGTCTCCTTGCTCTTCCTTCCCATCCTTGGGACATCCCTCTGCTCTGCTTGGAGCCCAGCTGCTCCCTCTGGCAGCTGCAGGTCACCTCCAGCCTCTGTCACCCTGGTCACCTCTTCCACAGCAAGGGCACCAGGCAGGGACATCGCTTTGAGCCCAGCGTCTCCTCGAGGGACGGGGAGGACGATGGGCAGAGGGTGAGCAGCGTCCCGGGAGCACAGTCCCAGTGTGGCCACAGTTACAGTCTGTGTGGTTGGTGTTGGGAGAGATGCTGGGCAGGTGCTGGAGAAGACACATGACTAAATGTGCTGGAAACCCACCTCTGACACTGACATTGTCTGGGCCATGGGCACGTTTGGAAGCATTCAAGCTGCTTCACAAACTGACCCTTGGTGGCTTTCCTGCCTTGGAGGGCTGGGGATGTTCACCGAGGTTTCTGTCTACCTGCTGGGCTGTAGTACAGGACCCCACGGCACGTGTTTCAGCTACGGGGTGGCTCCTGGGACCTGTTTTTAGGGGGATGGTGAGCACCAGCACTCCTGGTGCCTGTGGGCAGGCTGGCTTGTCCCCAAGCTGGCCAGGAGCCACACTGGCTCCGAGCCATCAAGCTGCACCTTGACCTCACAAGGACCTCAGACTGTGACAAATGTCATGGGAGCTGCACCTCTCCTCTTCCTCCTCTAGCTCCTGGACAAGTCCATTTGATTTGTTCTGTCTTTCCCTGCTCAGCACCCTGTGTGGAGCCTTTTCCCCCTACAGACCCTCAAAAAAATAGTGTCACCAAAGAAGCTGAGTTAAGAAAACACCTTGCCCATGCCCAAGGACTGGGGTATCCAAGCTGAAATGCTGGAGCGTGTGGGATATTTGCCACAGCTGCTCTGAAGCTGGGAATTCATCCCTGATCCCCTTTTTTTCCAACTTAGATTACAAGCACCTCCCAGAAGGGAGCACAGCATCCCCCTCCAGCATGTAGTGCAGCCACGTGGCACTGGGTGCCTTCACTGCTGCGAGCACATGACACTGTTGTGTTTATGTAGGGCCTACAGGAACTGCTGAAGCTGCTTTTGGACCATTAATGTAGCCACAGACCTGAATGGATGGATTTGGCTTTTGGGGCTCCCCTCTCAGGTGCATTAGTGCTGTTTGTAGGCGTGGCTCAGTTGGGTCTGGGATGCAACAGGTAAAAGCCCTCCATTGCCCTTGCTGTGTGAGCCACCCCTGCCTCTCCCCATCCTTGTTCCCATGGGAGCAGTGGAAGGATGGAGCAAAGGGAGGAACTTCCCATGTATGACTGGCGCCCTGATGCCGCAGCAGCTGAGCGGGCACTGGCAGGGGAAGCCCTACCTGCAGCCAGCTCATTAGCAAACAGCAAGCTAATAATTTTCAATAACCCAAGCAGCTGACTTGGCAGGTGCCACCTCGGCAGCCTGTGTCCCTGGAGGGACCACACGCTGCTTCCCAGCTCCTTGGCCTTGGCCAAGCCATGTCACAGCTATGGTTATGGGCACAACAGCCCCACGGCAGCAGCAAGGGTTTCCCCTTGATGGGGCTCGTGCCAGGTGGCAGCCAGGTCCCAAAGCTGTGCCATGTGCCAGCATCCTTGGGGTGATGCTGGGAGCCACTGGGAGTGAGGAAGAGGAGGAACCAGGATGAGACATGCATCCCGAGGTTCTCATCACAGCTTCCTGGGTTGTGTCCTGTTCCTGCGAGCGTCCTGGCACTGACCGAGGGTGGACAGGGATGGCAGCAGCCTCTGCCTCCTGCAGCAGCACAACTGGACTGGGGCAGCTACAGCAAAACTCCCTTTTCTGTGAGGATTTTCCTTGAGAGCTGGGGGCTCACGCACAGCCCTGGGTCACCCTGACTGGCACTGGGACTCATGGGGCACTGGGGTGGCTGTGACACCTCCAGCTCGCCTTGCTGAGCATCCTCTGCGGGCAGCACCCATCCTCTCCACCCGTCCCCAAATGAGGGGTTTCTGCTCCCCTTTGGCCCACCAACTCTTTCTACTTTTGCTACCAAGATTATTTGATAAAATCCCATGCAAAGTGGAAACCTTGCAGGCGATCACCCCCCTGTGGGACCCGGCATCCCCAGTGCCACCTCTGTGCTGAGCATTGAGGTCTCAGTTTGTGCTCCAGACAGGGAAGAGAGCACTTACCAAAAAAATAATAATAGGTAAAGCAATCAGGGTTTGGTTAGGTGCTGGAAGCAGGGCGGTGGGTAACAATATGGCCCAGCTCGATACGTGGGTCGGAGCTGGCTAGGGTTTGTGGGACCGGGGATGCTGTGGGCGCAGAGTTTCCCACCCAGGCTGTGGCTCAGGTCCCCCTGTTTTCAGGGCTGAGGATGGAGGAAGCAGAGGGGCCCTGGCTGCCTCCATCTGCCTGCACCTGCCTAACGCAGGCAGCAGCCTGCAGTCTGTCAGGGCAAGTCCTGCTCCATTGCCCTCACAGGGCAGTCATTCTGGAGCATTACGGTGATTGAGAGCATCTCAGATTCAAGGTGGCTCCTCTGAAGGGGATGGGGTGGGCAGAGCGTCCAGGAGTGCCCAGGAGCTGGTGGGGTGTGGTGAGGGCTGATGGCACTGTGCAGGAGAAATGCCCGTGAGCAATGCCCGGCTGCGTCAGAGCGGAGGAGCGGGGTGCTCCAGCAGGCCCCCCCCCACGGACAACCCTCCCCCCCCTGCCCGTCCCCCTGCCAAGCCACGGGCAAGGCTCTGCCAGCCCAGTCCCAGGGGTGCCCCACTTCCAGAGGGCTGGCAGGATTTGCCCGTGGTTTGGAAATGCTGCAAAGGTTCAGCCCAGCCAGATGAACATGTGCACAAGGGCCGTCTCCTGCTGTGGTGCATATGTTGCGGAGGATCTGGCAGTAAAGGCAGTACCCTGAGTTTTGTGAGCCAGTTCCTGGCTTTGCCTCAGGGAACTGAGTTAATAGTAAAATCCCTGATGCTTCTGCTTCTTTGGCTGCCCCTCCTTCAGTAAAGCAAAGAGCATTTCCACCCCTTTATTGTACTTACCCAGTGGTGGATCCACTGGGATTGGGAGCTCCTTGGAGCAGGACCAGCACCTGGGAACCTGCCTGGCTGGTGCCGTGAATGGGAGCTGGTGCTCCCAGAGTGATATATGAGTACACAGAGATGTGACAAAGACAGTTTGGGCTTGGTTTTTCCAACGTGTCCTGTAACTACAGCTCAGATACCTACACTCCTGCAAGAAAAAAGAAATAAAATAAAAAGCAAGGCTCATGACAGCAGATCCTAAAAGCAGGCATGGAGCAAGCTGCTGCGAGCCGACATCTGTGGCTTTCAACAAAGGTCTTTGCACACACTGCAGCACTGGTCCAGGGCAGAAGCTGAGCATCCCAGCAAAGGCAGATGTTGCAGGTGTTAGGAATGATGCCCTGTTCATATTCAGAAGGTGAAATACTATCCCAGAGTCCAGGAACTATTACACTTAATTTAAGCAAACCCCAAAGCATGTTAATAAATAACTATTCAACCATGGTTCATCTCTGTGGGGATGCAACGTCTGAAATAGGCACAACAATATCGTCTGCGGATTGCACAAGCCCCCAGCTCGCACAGGCAGCTGAGCAGAGCTCTCGGCCACCGGCCGGTGAGCGGGGAGACGAGCTCTTCCCTCCAGCTGCTGGCCCGCCAGCAGCCGGCATCACCGCTGGACACTGCAAGATGGAAAAGCTGGGAGGATGGAAAAGGCAGAACAACGTACAGGATTAATTCAATGATGGTAATTGAAAAGTCAAATAAAGAATGGCTGTGCATTAATCCCTGTAATTTAAACAAAGCTGTAAACCGTGAGCTTTCTCCAATGAAAACTGGCGAAGCAGTAGCAGCTAAGCCTTAAGACGCAAAAATACCCTCAATATTAGGTGCAAGACATTCTTTCTGGCAAGCGCAGCTCAATGAGTTAAGCTCTAAACCAGTGACTTAATCCACCATTCAAGCACTGTGGGCCAGATCCTGGCAGCCGGCGGGGCTGTGACCAGCAGGGCTGTGTGTGTGGGCAGCAGGCACGGAGCTGTGCCCCCGGCGCCTGCATTCCGTGGTGCGGGAATGGGGTCCCTGAGCCAGCCCCCAGCTGCGGGTCATGTCAGGATGAGGAGGGTTGGAGATGCTACAGCTGGCACGGTGGGATGTGGTCGTGCTGGGATGTGGGACCAGTTGAGGTAAGCACTGGGTGCTGCCGGGGATACTCTTCCCATCAGAACCAGAAGGAGCAATGGATTTTTGTGGGACTGGGGGGGATCCCCCTACAGCACAGCCAGGGGCCAGAGATTGGTCTGGCAGAGGCCAAGTTCATCTCCGCAAGACACCTATCTGTTGCAGATGTAAGATGAGCAAACCTGCCTTAGTTGATGATGCAGGTAAAACATCAAGAGCCTTTGAAAGCCTTCTTCCACCACATGAAGAGAGATCTGCTTAGGTGAATTGTATCGTGATTGTGCTGAGATTTATGTCCATCCTTAGGTTTTACACCAGGAATACACCTCTGGGTCCCAAGAGACTATCCACAATGTGTGAAGCTAAGCCCTTTTATAAATCTTTGCTGGAAGCATTCCTTTGGCCATAAATTCTTTAGGGCACAGACTGTCTGTGCACGTGGGGCAGGAGTGATGGCTGCAGGGACCTCTGAGCTCTACCTGCACAGTTATATCTCTCAGACAAGCGGGCATTTGGCACAGAGCTTGCGCCCAGCTGCTCCAGAGGGGGTTGGACTTTGCCAGCTGGAGATGGGCACGGTGGCCCTGGGAGCACCCCGAGCACGGGGGTGGGGTGAGAGCCCCTGGGGCAGGGCAGAGCTGGCGTGAT
Organism: Pterocles gutturalis; assembly: GCF_000699245.1. NCBI lineage: Eukaryota > Metazoa > Chordata > Aves > Pterocliformes > Pteroclidae > Pterocles > Pterocles gutturalis. The sequence continues at coordinate 8,697 of NW_010131850.1, read as the reverse complement.
GCTGGTGGCACCGGACTGCTCTTTCCAGCACAGGTGGTGATGAGGATGGGTGATGCTTCGTGCCCATCCCCACCAACAGAAACCCAAGCCTTTACTAGTGGAAAAGAGACAAAGCAATGGATGGTTTCCAAGCGGTGTACCTGCCAGCTCATCAAAGGCACCTGCTTCCTCCCAGTGCCTCGGGATCCAGCCAAGCCCGAACAGAAAGAGTCCTGTGGAACAGGTATAGAGAGACCATCAAGATGCATCTGAAGCAGCTGAAATATCCTGGAGCACAGTGGTTCAAGAGAGGGTGGTAAGCCTGATGTTCTCCAGGTGAAGCAGTGGTGCTGTTCCCTTGGGTCATCCAGGGCTGGTCAAGAACCGAAACATCACTGACGGCTTTCCTCCTTGAAGTCGAGGGCTGGACCATCCCATGATCTCAGGACCTTTGGGGGTCCCTGATGACCTGAGAGCAGGGTTTTGCTGGAGAGCCAGCAAAGCCTGGCTCACTGGGGAGAGCCGGCCACCCTGTCAGGAGACAAACCTGTTGTGGCTGAAGAAAGACCCTGTGTTTCCGATGGCCCTGCGTCATGCCAAGACTCCCTCGCTCGCTGCCATTTGTTATCACAGCTGAGCCCCCAAAATATCCTTGTCAGAAAGACGTCCACTTCCATTCCCAGCCAAGATCTGATAGGGATGAAGCATCTGGTCCCCATTAGAGGCTGCTTGCTCTGGTTTCTGGCCGTGCGGGAGGGGGCCCGAGGAGCAGTGCTGTGGTGCTCCCACCAGTCCCATCTGGTGAAAATTAGGGAAATGATAACATCAGGGGGCTGTGGGGGTGGGCGGGGGGGATGTTTTTGTTTTGCTTTGGAATCACGTTCAACTCTTACACTGATGGAGGCCAAGATAACCTCTTCCAGCTCATAGCCAGACCAGCCACAGGCAGGCAGATGGGAGCATCACCTTTCCTGAGCAAGCATCTCCTTCCTGCATCTCTCCATCCAGGCAGCCCTCAGTGGGTCCGTCACCCAGCGTGGTGTGATGGAGAGGCACTTTGGGTCTGTTCTGAAAGTGAAGACCCAACTTTCACCCACGTCAGGTGTGGGTTGTCCCTGGGGAGGCTGTGGTAGAAAGGCATGGGAACATCCTTTGGCCAGGGTCTCCAGGAGGCAGGACGGGCATTGTGGCTCATGAGCTTGGGAAGCATTGAGAAGACCCACTTCAGATGATCCTAAAACAAAGGCAAGGCCAAGGTTTGGGTAAAAGCTCAGTGTTGGTTTGGCTCCATAGACTGGAAAGCTCAAAGGTGGGGGAGCAAGTGGAAAAAACGTCTTTTACTGTTGCAACAGGAGCATCACTCCAGGGTAGAGGTGGGGGAAGAGCAGACCTGGGTGTGTACCTGTCCACTTTCTGTCCCTGCAGTGCCCCCAGTCCCACCTGGCCATGAACAAAGGTTTGCATGGACCCGTGAGCCCTGCTGCCTTTGCTTACACAGGACAAGGCTGGCAGCAGACACGGGGCTGCCCATGGAAATCCCTCCTCCTGCCTGCATGCATGCCGGGGTCTCGCCAAAGCAGCTGTCTGCAAAATGGGCAGGAAGAAACTGTTCTCCTGATACCCAGACTTTAAGTGCCAGCTGGCAGCTGCAGGTGCCCACCTGAGCTGTGGGGTCCCCAGGGCTCATCCTGAGCATCCCCATCAGTGGAAGCCATATCCTGGCCAAGCCCTTCATCTGCTCACCTACACTGCTCGTGGCACACATGGGGCAGTGATCCAGACCCATAGGTCTTGGCTGTGCTGGCACCAGCGGCTGCTTTCCATTGGTGCTCTGGAAGGACCCACCTCCTCCTTGCCTCTCTGGGGAGTGGCACATTGGGTCCAATTTAAGGTTTACGTTGTGCATCATCTCTCACATAACCATTTCTCTCTCTCCCACCCAGCTTGTGACTGTCACCCCGTTGGTGCGGCCGGCAAGACCTGCAACCAGACAACGGGGCAATGCCCATGCAAGGACGGTGTGACCGGCCTCACCTGCAACCGCTGTGCCAAGGGCTACCAGCAGAGCCGCTCGCCAGTGGCCCCCTGCATCAGTGAGTGCCGCTGTTCCCTGCCCTGTGCTCGGGGACCGCTGCTGGTGCTGGGAGATGCTCTCCTTGGGCTGGCTCCGGTGGATGCCTCTAGGTCCCCCAACCACGTGCGGACAGCTTGTGGTGGGTGGGAGGCTGAGATGAGAGGGTGTCTGTCCTTACAGACATTCCCCAGGAGGTGGTCCAGTTAGGACAGTTGGGTCATCTTTTGGGGGCACATCCCCCAGTGCAGGAGGCTCTGAAAGACCCCTTGGGTTAGTGCTTCCAGCCAGCTGAAACAGCTCTGCTGGGTCGCATCTTCAGCTGCACAAGGTGCCCTTCTCACCCGGCTGAGCCCTGAGCTCAGGTCTGAGGCAAGGCCAGATCCCGTAGTCAGCATAAAACCATGTATATTGTTGCAATGAATTTGACCACAAGTGGCAGAGGAACAACTTCCCGCGCACCAGCATCCACTGGCACTGCCAGAGTGGTGGCAGTGGGGGTGAGCTGCTGGGGCTGGCTCCTCTCCTTCCGTTGTTCCTCAGATTTGGGGTTAGGACAGAATTTCCCCCAAGTTTTGTCACCAGGAGTCCTGAGAAGTGTTGTCTTTGCCCATGCTTATCCCTGTGCTGTGCAGCCTGGAGCACACTCAGATCAGCCAAGCATCCATCCGACGCCCAAACTGAGTTCAGATGAGCTGAGCATCCAGGAGCATCTGTCCCTGGAGCACGTCCTCTGCAGCAGCCACTTAGGGCTCTTGGGGGTTCCAGCATCTCAGCCTGCCCCAATTTACTGAGCTCAGTTTGGGCATCTCCAGGTGTATTTAATGGTCTGCAATATTCAGGTCAGACTCGTCCCATTGTCTTTCCTAGTCAACTGCCGGGGGTGACCCACAAAATCCCATCTGCATGCTGCTTGCAGAGGGCTTTTGCCCAGGTGTCTCCCCAGAGCTGGGAACCCCCTTCCCTAAGACATGTGTCCGTTTCTTTTCCAGAGATCCCTGCCATCAACCCCACCTCCCTGGTCACCAGCACAGAGGCACCTGCAGGTAAGTGCTGTGTCTGAGACTGAGCCCACAGACCAGCCCTGCCCAGAGATGTCCCATCCTTCCCCCTTTTCCTGGCACACGAGGGAGAAGGGCTGAGCCCCAATAAACCCTTTGGTAGAAAGATTAATGGTGAAAAATTTTGGAAAAAAAAAAAAAAAAAGACTGAGATTTGAAATCCTGTGTATTTCTGGAAAGAGACTGACAAAGCTTGATAAGGCTTTTTGGGCAAAGGGTTTCTCCATCCCCTCCAAGGAGGAATGCAGGGATGCAGCCCGCTGGGGCCTCACCGCCCCTCGACAGGTTGCAGCAGGGGTTGTGGAATACGGCACCTGTAGCTCAGTGGGTGCTTGGAGGCTGGCTTTTTTTAATCTCCTTTTATTGGTGCCAGTGCAATAGGTTTCTCCTCAGGGCCCTGGCTCTCTGAGCAGCGCTGGGGCAGTGGGGGTCTGGCAGGCTGCAGCTGCAGGAAGGCTCAGGAGCCCCTGCGCTGAGGTGTGGGCTGCCAGGTCTACCCTGGGGCATGGGTGACGGGCCTCACCCCACCCAGGTCTAGAGGAGTTGAAGCATCTGGGTCTGAGCTGCTTGTCCCAGCTCCATGGAGTGATGGGACCATGTCTCCATGCACTCTGTGGGTTTGCTCACAGCCTTGCAGAAGCTCAGCTGCAGCTGGGCACCAGTGGGTGCCAGGGTGCTGCCTGCACTGGGGGGCTAGGGTCTCTCTGCAGAGCCCAGGGCCCCACCAAGGTGCCCTCAGCTCCCACCTTGGCATGGAACATGCCAACAGCACCACACAAAGGTGTGCTGGCCTCTGGACCCTGCACCACAGTGCTCAGCCCTCCCTGGCACCGCAGGATGCGGCCCAGCAGATGCCATGGCAGATAGGGAAAGCAGCCGTTTTGCATCTCATCCCAGACCACTTTCCTGCTATGTCATCTGTCTTCCTGGCACCTCTGTGCCCTACATGGTGGTCACCAGCAGTGGGAGCCACGGGTGGGCTGTGCTGATGCTGGGCCAGCTCTTCATAGACAGGGATGGCCGTGCATGGGAGGGGGCTGTAGCAAGGCTTTTCTCTCTCCCCTTCTCTGCTTCTGCAGTCTTGTTGGCACTGTATCATAGAATCACAGGATGGTTTGGGTTGGAAGGGACCTTAAAGATCCTCTAGTTCCAACCCCGTGCCAGGGACACCTCCCACTAGCCCAGCATGGCTGTTCCTAGCCATCCTGCTTCTGTCCCTCTGTAAGGATCCCAAGCCAGGTCTAGGGAAAGAAGCAGCCCCTTTCCTTCTTGGGCCACCCTTCACCCTGGTGTCCCCAAGACCTTCGTCTTCTCCCGTGTGCCAGTGTAGGGGAATAGACATCCTGCACCATCCTCCACTCCATCCCATGCACAGGGTCCCAGGAAGAGAGCAGGGCACCTCCTGCCCATATTTAATGAGGAGCTTCCCCATGCCCTCTTCGGGGTATGTCCATGCTGGGGGAGCCCACGCATTCCTTGGAGACCCAGCGCCCTGGGTACATCCTTCTCCCCAGCTCTCCTTCCTGCAGCCACCCTGCCTGGGGGGTGGAAAATACCAACAGCCCCTTCCCAGGCTGGCACATGCCTGTGATGTGCTCCTCAGCCTGCAGCCACGTGCATGCACGTGTGCAGCTCCAAGTGTGCTCGGTAGCTGTAGGAGGGGGACAGGGACAAGAGGTGTTGCAGATACGGAGTTACAGCAGGACTAAACTGTGCGGATGGGGGTGGAGAGGTGAGATGCATGGGAGGAGGCTGGTAGCTCAGCTCCTTACAGAGCAGTTCTGGCCCCGTGCACACACAGATCCCATGTATTGGTGCAGGGGCTGGGAACTCTGCACAGCCCCACGCCCACCCAGCACCCACGGGCAAGTGTCAGCGTTCCTGGCGCTGCTCCATGGAGGCTCCAGGAAACAGGAGGTGTCACTGGGATGTGAGTCGAGCAGCCCTGAATGGATCTGGCAGATGTTTCACTCCATGCAGAGGAGAGCCGGTCCTCCATGCAGTGCGTGTCTTGCATGATGGGATGACAACAAGAGCTGAGCCATCCGTGATGGTAACACTGCTGGGGAGGCTGCATGGAACAGGGCAGACCACCACCCCCTCTGCTCCTGCCTGCCCTGCCTGCTGCTAGGGAGAGAGCTGGGAACACTAGGCTTTGGGAAAAGGAAAAAAATTGGAGGAGGGAAAGTGGGATTTGGACAGTTTTATTGCAAACAGAGCGTGACACATGGAGTAGAGTTAATCAAGGTGACTCCCCTCCAGTACTTTATAAATAGGAACAGTCTTAGAGTGATGTCTGATATTTTCAGCTGCGTAAAAATAAATGGCACTCACTGGAGACCCAGGTGTTTACTTTGTTTTAGCGGAGCAGGTCTGCCTTACACTGCCTCTAGTTTTATCTGTGGGTTTGTTGTTTTAAGATTTCTGGCTTCTAGCTCGAATATCTTTAATGCAAAATAGTTTGCCTCTGCCCAGAGTCTGTGCCGGGGGAGCAGGGGACCCATCTGGGGTCCTGCTTCCCACTTCCTTGGGGGGATCAGAGATGGGGCAGGTGATCCTGTCCTGCCTGACTCGGCCTGGGTTACCCTGCCACGCTTGTGTTGCAGGCATTTTTTCCTGCCTGTTGCCTGCACCCTGCTCCGCTGCCTGCAGCCAGACACCCCTCTGCCTGCATCCCTCTGCCCAAGGAGCCCCCAGGCTCTCCTGTGAGCAGGTCACTCCCCACAGGGCACTCAGCCCTCAGTATCCCACAGTCCTGCCACCCCAGGCAGACTCCAAGCCCCTTCTCCCTCCATTTCCCCAGCTCCCTCCCTGCCTCTGGCAGCAGGTGCTGGGCTGCAGGAACAGAGAGACATTGTTTGGGGCTGCTGTGCTCAGGTGCTGGCCTTCCCCACCTCTCCCCTTCCTCCTCCCTACTGGGGTCCTGTCCCCAGGTGCGTCCTGGCTTTTCTCTGACATTGTCATCCTCTGGATCGCTCTTCCCAGCTTTTTTCTTTCTTTCTGACCCTCTGAAGCCTTTGAGGTCCGGCTTTGATTTCTCTGCCCGAGCAGCCAACTGTCTTGGCAGTGAAACGTCCTGGGTCCACTTCTTGTAATTTTTATTATTATTATCTTAAAATATTTTCCACTTAGTGGAAAAAAAAAATCCTTGTTCCCTGTTATCAGAATTAACAAAACTCGTGGAGCGCAAAACAGGGCTTTAAAGGAATTCAAAGTCAGCAGTAAAAGATTTGCAGCCATAACACCTAATTAAGTTACATCTCTCTTAAAACAAAATACTCCTTTTTTTTTTTTTTTTCAAGGTGAGGAGAAGTAAACCAGATGTGCAAACTTGCCACTTCTCACACATGCTCCCCCTGCAGAGATGGGGGATGCCCATGTTGGGCCAGTGGCTTGCCAACCGCCTCCTCCTGCATGCATGCGGCATCACCCGGTGCTTGCCCCACTCTGTCCATCCAGCAGAGACCTTGCCCATGCCTGCGGTGCTCCTGCCAGCACCACACACCGATGCCAGGCTGGCATCAGCCATCAGCAATGTTTTGGGCGCATGCCCGTGGCAGCTGTGCCCCGTGGTGTGCGCAGCATCTGCCAAGTCTACCACTGATGCGGGTCTCCCCGTCGGTCCAGGGAAGGACTGGTGCTTTATGGTGGCCCTAGTCAGGAGCTGATACTGCCTGGGCCACAGCTGGAGAGGGTCGAGGTGGCCAAGAGCTCCACTGGGACACAGGCGGGACGGGGCTGCAGCGTACCCAGGGGATGCAGCAGCATCACGGGGTTGTGGGTGCACGGGGTGCAGCAGGTCTCTGCCATTCCCCAGCTCTTCCGCAGGGCTCTGCTGCCCTGTTGGGCTACACGGGCACAGCAGGAGGGGTGGGCAGGAGGGTGGCTGCCAGCAGAGGCTAAGCTTGATCTTCTTTCCTCTACCCTGCAGCACATGTAGCACCATGTCTGGGAAGTTTAAAAGGGAGCTGGGAAGGTGGGGGATGCTCTGGGAGCTGCCAGGGGAGAGGCACTGATGAAGCAGCCTCTCCGATGGCCATCCAGCTTCTCCTGATGGTTTTGTGGGGTGGATGGAGAGAGTGCTGCCCAGCCAGGCCAGCTTGCTGCCGGTCCCTGAGCCCTGCCTGCAGGAAGAGCTGCCACCAGGCAGGCACGGGGGGATGGAGCCGTGGTCCATAGCTATGTCCCACTGAGGGGTGGGGGGCTCAGATACCCAGCAGAGCCCTGCAGTGGGGGAACCCTGTGGGGACAGGATGGGGTGCTCAGGGAGAGGCAGTCTGTGGAGGTGCGGGCACGACCCAGCCTTCTTCACGTAGAGGCTGAGCTGGTCGGCAGCCCCAGCACCCCTTGCCCATCCACTCCCCTGCTACAGCCCCACACCCAGCCCGTGGGAGGTGGTGGGGCCACGGGCTCAAAGGCAAGAAGGGAAACAAATGTCTGGAGTTACTCGGTCTATTTTTTTTTTTTCTTTCCAAGTTTCTTACATAAATTGAGCAGGAATTGATTTTATATTTGAGGAATGTTCCTCAGCACAAAGCCGAGGTTAAAAAAAAATCCCCAGGCTAATCCCAAATTGTTAATTCCTAACACCATTTTCTGGCTCTTTGGAATCCCATTTTAATGGCGTTAATCATGAGCAGGAACCCAGGGCAGTTATTGGTTTTCTTTCTGCTTTTTCTTCCTTTTCTTCTTTCCCCATCACTGAGCAAGGGAAGTGGCAGTTTGGCCAAAGCTGTCCCACAGCCCAGTCCCACCACCCCTCATCCCGCTGCCCGTGGGCTCAGCGCCGTGTGGCAGCCACCCTGGCCATCCTCCTGCCGGACACCCCGCTTCGTTCCACCCTCTTCTGCCACAGTGCCCACAGGCAGGCCCATGGCAGAGCTGTGACCAGTGCCAGCTACAGGATGGTTTCCACGCCCCTCGGCCGCCTCCTTTCACCACCTGGCCCTGAATGGCATGGCACTGGCAAAACCGCTGCAGTGGCATGGCTCCTGGCTGTCTCCAGCCGTGGGGATACCACAAGCCCACACAGTCCTGCATTGTCACCAAAGGCTCACACAGGGCTAGAATCCCAGCTGGACCATACGGCAGGAAGGGGCATGCCCTGCGCCCATCCCCAAAAAGTGCCTGGTAGCCACCCCATGCCAGGGTGGTTGCTTGGGCACACAGACAGCCTCCTGCACCCTGCTCAGGTAGGAAAAGGGCACCCATCCTGCTGGGCGCTCCCCAAAATAAGGCAGGAGCTCCCTTTTGGAGTCCCCTTCACATTGCAGGAAAAGATGGAGCAGTGTGCCTGGGAGGGGGCTGTAGTGTATCCCAGGGATGCAGCATTGCCTGGGATGGGGCTGTAGTGTATCCCAGGGATGCAGTGGTGTCTGCAATGGGGCTGTAGTGTATCCCAGGGATGCAGCGGTGTCTGCAATGGGGCTGTGGTGTATCCCAGGGATGCAGCAGTGTCTGGGATGGGGCTGTAGTGTATCCCAGGGATGCAGCATTGCCTGGGATGGGGCTGTAGTGTATCCCAGGGATGCAGTGGTGTCTGCGATGGGGCTGTAGCGTATCCCAGGGATGCAGCAGTGTCTGGGA
>NW_010131849.1:0-2392 GCF_000699245.1 Pterocles gutturalis | reverse complement strand
TTAATTTGTAAGCAGGGGTTTTGCCATATTAATGTCAGCAAACACTGGATAATGCTGGGGAGGCAGCAGTTACGTTGCTGTGTGTCTGCTGCTGCATTTGGGGTGCTTATTGGGAACGGGGGTAGGAGCTGCCCTGCACAGCGCTCCCAAAATGCCCGCCCCAGCAGAGCTGTGTGCATGTGCAGGGATGCATGTGGCCCAGAGCTGGCTGAGCACCCTCACCTTCGGGCTGCGAGGTGGGGCTGGCATCGTGGAGGGGCCACAGGGAACAAGGGTCCCTCTGAGGCCACCTCAGGGAGCAGGGTCTTCCTGGGCAAGGGGTGAGGCTGAGACCTGATTGCTCTCTTGCAGATGGAGGGCTCCGAGGAGCTAGAGAGCAGCCTCCTGATACAGCCCTGGGCTTCTGTTTGCTTTGGTGAATCCACTTTTCTTGCTAAAGTGTGCTTCAGGGATACTGGCTACATCCTGTTGATCTCTGACCTCAGCAGCGTCTGGTATGAGAGTGCTGACACCGAGGCCGTGAGACAAAGGTCCAAGGTAAGTGTCTGGAAAGTCCAGGGACATCCTTTTCTCCTTGCAGCAGCTGACATCCCAGTGTAAACTGTTTGGTGACACAATAGCTGTTGGATCTGACAGGGCTGGAGTACAAATGCCCAGCCTGGGAAGTCCCAGGGGTGTCTGTGCCCAAGCACTGTCACCCCGCTTGGCCGAGCACCCTCCTCCTGGGGGAGTGGGCCAGGCTATTTAGCATTCCCAGGGCAGCCGGGTGTTCACTGGGGCTGCATGCAGAGGCTGGCGTGCTTGTTTCACTTGTGGGCTGGACAGGCAGCTGGTTTCTCCAAGACCAGTGTACTAAGGAGGAGCTTGAAACAAGGCTGCCTTCCCACTGGTTGCAGAGTCCACGTTCGTAGCCAGGCACAGGCTCCCATGGGGTGCCCTGTCAGCACAGCCCCCAAAACACCTGGGGCCATCCCCTCACCCTTAGCTGCGTGCCCAAGCACCCATGTGCCACTCCATCTGCAATGTCCCTCTGTCACAAAATGGTTGCGCTGAGTGGCTGGTGGCAGGAGGTGGGGGCATGTGGTAGCAGCCATCCCTCAGCTCTGGCAGGTTAGCTGAGTTGTGACAGCTCTCAGCCAGACTGTGACACTCGTGGTGGCATGCAGGGCAGCTGCGCCAGTGGAGACCATTGCGCTCTCCTGGGCTGGCGGGGCAGAGGAGCCTTCCCAGCTTGGCTGGCCTGGGAGAACCAGCGGGAAATGTCCTGTCGTGGAGCTGGAAGCCAAGGCCCAGGAATGGATTTTTGCAGCACTGGGACATGCAGAAGTAGCCTGACTCCTTCTGTGCTAGAGTTCTTGCTGCTTTTTCCTAGTGCTGAGCTCTGCAGGGCGTTGCTGTACCCCTAACCTTGCCTTTCCCCAGGAGCTGAACAAGCGGCTGACGGTCCCTGTGTCCTCCTTCTTGCACCGCTTGCGCAGCCTGATGTCCCCCTTGCTGGCAGGGCAGCTGGACGCCACCACCTCCTTCTCCTGCCAGCACACTGTCAGCAGGCTCAGCCTGCACGTGAAGAGCGAGCTCTTGGGACTGCCCTTCTACTGGGACTTCCACTGCGGCCCTGCTCCCATGGAAATGGTGAGTGAAGCTGTGGAGAGTTTGGGGAGGGGGACAGCCAAAATTAAGGATTATCACCTAATGCTTGGAGGCTTTAGGGTGTCTCGGGCCATGCTGGTGGCTGTGGGGTGTGTGGCTCTGCTTGCTACCGCTCCTGAGGTTCACCATCCCCATTTCTTTCCATTGAGCCTTTGACACCTTGGTTGGTGCCTTGCACCTTGCGGTGCTGGGTTTGCTGCCCTCTCACCCATGGGCTCAACCTGCTTGTCCTTCGCCTATGGCAGTTGGCTGGGCAGCGTTTTCTGGGTTATACCTTGCTAGAGCCATGCTCTGTCCTGCTGCCAGAGGTGACACCTGCCCTTCCACGGCAACCTTGCTGCCCCAGGATGTGGGGTCTGACGGGGGCCAGCCCTGACGTGAGTATCACGGCCAGGAAGGTGATGTGGTCCAGACGCTGTCCCATGGCAGGTGCCCCCCCACAGGAGCCCAGCTCTGCCCTGCAGCTGCACCAGAGCTGCACCAGCCGGCCATGCTCTCCTCTCTCTTGCTGCGTGCCGGCTCTGTAGGGCTCAGAGCAGCCAGGACACCAGCAGCATATGCCACTACCAGAGCACTAAGATGTCCCGTTTGGGATGATGCCCTGCCAATGCCCTGGCACAGCAGAGTGATGCTGTTCCCCTTTGGCACACACTGTGAAGCGGGGCACAGAGCCACAGATACCCCGAAGGACCCACAGTGGGGTCTGCCCGGTTTTTAAGGGGTTGCTCTTACCATGGGGCTG
>NW_010131848.1:0-12756 GCF_000699245.1 Pterocles gutturalis | reverse complement strand
GAGGCTGCAGGCCGCCCCGTCGGGCTGAGCTGTCCTGCCCAGCCTCACCGCGAGCAGGAGGGTGCCGGGAGCTTCCTGTGGTGACTCAGAGGTGTCTCGGAACCCTGCCCTGTCCTTGCACGCTCCTGTCTGTGGGACAAACTCCCCGTATTCCCAGTACTCCAGCTGCAGCCCTCTGGCATACGGGGGATCCTGGTCCTGTGCTCAGTTTTGTTCTGTGGCCTTTGACTCCTCCATTGGCAGGTTGATGCTTTGTCTCCTTTAGCAGTGTCCGTTGCTCCAGTGTTTCCTCCTTTGAGAGCCTTTCTTTTACAGTTCCTCCGTCGTGTTATGATTGACCTCCAGTTTGTCTTTTCAGTTGCTTCCAGGCTGACGACTGTGCAACACCTTTCTTTGAGTCAGAAACAGAACCTGTTCTGCAGATCTGCTCTTAGCTTCCACCCCGCTGTACTTGCTAACCCAGAATCAAGTGTTGTTTCTGAGTCTTCCATAGATATTTTATTCCAGATCAGGGCTTGTGTTCTGTCTGTGAGTGACTCTTCCCTCCTTATGGATTATTTTTGTCTGATCATGGGCAGGGCTGCATTAGTATTTGTTTGTTATACAGTGTAGGAGCTCTATTTGCACAATTTAGGTCGTGCCTTAGCTCCTTTTCTGGGTGTAAGGCCCTCACTGATACTATTCAGTGGAAGTACAGGTTTTTCTTGTTTAGGTGATTTGACCTTTGACAAGGCCAAACCAATGTTAGACTTAATTTAAGCCAGGTTGAAATCAAGCCTTTAGCGACACTCCTGTTTGGCGTAGGTTGAGGTGCCTTCTGGAGCACCTTGCTCCTTCCCTGGCTGCCTGGGGACCCAGTGTGATGAAGTCTTCGATGTAGGTGCAAGGGTTATAGAAGAAGAAATTAGATTTGGAGCACTGAAAATTGTAAGGTGGATTTGAAAATCTCTATTTATACAAGATGTCCTTGTGATCCTCTCTTGGAAAATGCTGGAGCTGCTGGCAAGCCTCCAGACTGCTGTTCTCCAAAGGGATTGCATTTTCTTGTGGGGGATTTGATATGCTGAAACTGAGAGTAGGAGAGAGCGAGCAGCTAGAAGCAGCCTGCTCATTTGTAATTTTCTCAGCCAGAGAAACATCCCTGTGGGTGAGCTACAACAGCCCTTTGGACGGACATGGGGTGGCCTTGTGTCCTTTCACAGAGTGGTTCTGCACAGCTTGCATCCTCTGCTTGCAGACATGATCCTGCGTCTGGAGGATGCAGTAGGCTGCATGGGGAGAGGCCAGGGTTTCTCCACGTGCTTCGCTGTCTGCAGGTATTAGGTGCAGGAGAGCAAACAGCCTGCGTGGTTGTGGTGGGGAGGAAGACTGGAAGGTGGTCGAGGCTGTGCAGTGCTGGCAGGACATGGCTGCACAGATGTTGCTCTGATGGACGCAAGGGAAAAACACAGATCTTCGTTCCTTCTTGGACAACTGGGAAAAGATGAACTTAGCTTTCGGCAGGTCCTGGCTGCTTTGAAGTTCATCAGACTGTCACCAAGCTTGTTCTGAGAAGGAGCTAGACTCAAGCAAAGGGGATGTGATGAAATCACTTACAAAACCTCTTGCTGTTCTCTCCTCACAGGCACCCGGAGCGCAGTCCTTAACACAGAAGCCCGCACTGTAGAAGCGGACGTCCTGAGCCGCCGCTGTGTAATGATGCGACTGGTGGATTTCTCCTATGAGCAGTACCAGAAGGCTCTCCGCCAGTCAGCTGGTGCTGTGGTGATCATCTTGCCACGATCTATCTCTTCTGTCCCACAGGATGTTGTAAGGGTAAAAAAAAAACACCAACAAATGTTCCTTTTCAGTTCTGATGGGAGAGGTATTTGAGAGGGAGAGAGGCAAGGATTGCTGTAGGACTGAAAGATCCTGTTGTAATGCACAACAAATTGTATTCTAATTTTAAAGCTTACCTTTCTCTCTCTGCTTTGGTTGTTAATTTTTTTTTCTGTCCTCTTCCATGTCCACCAGATGCTAAATTTGTGTCTCACTTAAATCCTCAGCAATTCATGGAGATAGAGCCAGAAATGCTTGCTATGGAAACCATTGTGCCAGTCTACTTTGCGGTAGAAGATGAAGAGCTGCTGTCTATCTATGAACAAACACGGGCTGCTTCTGCATCTCAGAGTTCTGCCTCGGCCGCAGAAGGTGAGTTTTGACAAGTGGGGGAAAGGTCCTGGTCCTACCTCTGTGAGCAGTCTGCTGTGTCATATGCACCATGAAGCAGTGTTCTGTTGCCTTCATGTTTATTCTGTCTGTGTTAAAGCGCTTTGAGATTTGCTGGAAGAAAAATACGGTATAAGAGAGAGTATTCCTTTACTATATATGCATGGAATGAGTTCTCGGCTTTGCACTGCTGGAAGTAAGACAGAAAGCAAAACTCAAGTTAAAAACAATGTTGAAGATGTTGAGTGACTACAGTGTGTTGGTAGAAGATGAAGCTTTTTGTCTGAGCACAAGTCATTTGAGTGCTACTGTATATTCCCCTGTTGTAAGTAACTCTACTGTCTTACTGGCCTGCTGCTCGTGATTAACTGCAGGACTGCTGGAGGAAAGTTTATACTTTAGGCAGCTCAAAATGTTGGGATTTCAGGACAATTAAAATGCATGGTCACCGAGATTCCATGTCAATGCATAAACACAAGTGACAAGTGGGAGGGCTAAAATGCTTTAAAGCTGGTCCCTCCAGAGCTCGGTTAGCAATGGAAAAAACAGGATGAATCTTCTCCAGGTGTACTTTTTTTGGTTTGTTTTAGTTCTGCTGCACACAGCAACTGCCAATGGCTTCCAGATGGTGACCAGTGGGGCTCAAAGCAAAGCTATCAATGACTGGCTCATACCCAGTGTGGAGGTGAGTTGTGTATGAATTCAAACTGGCAACACTGATGGGATGCCTTCTTTTATTGGGACTTCATCAGACATTTGCACTGATAGGGGAAGTCAGGGGAGTCTCAGCCAGGTAAGTATCTGAAGTCCTCAGAACTGAGGCTGCTGCAGACTCAGCAGGTGTGTGGAAGTCAGGCTGTCTTTGTACAGGCACGCAAAGGCTGATGGAGTGACACTGATGTCTTTCCTCTGCAGGGAAGGCTTACGGGGCTGGGTGGAGAAGACCTGCCCACTGTTGTGATAGTTGCCCATTATGATTCCTTTGGAGTGGCTCCAGTGAGTATGCATTCTTCCTGCACCTCTCTGTTCCTTTCTGTGTGTTCCTGTCTTTTTTCACTATTTTTTCTTGGCCTTAAACACATGGGGCAGTTATAAGTGGAGCATGGTGGTGTGGTATCTTGAAGGCTGTTCTGGTGTGTGAGAATAAGTGTAGGTTTGTCACCTTGTCTCTGTCCCTCTTCATACTGCAGTGGCTGTCACATGGTGCTGACTCCAATGGCAGTGGTATCTCAGTGCTACTGGAACTAGCCAGGCTGTTTTCCCGGCTCTACACCTACAGACGTACCCATGCTGGGTAAGAACCTGCCCTATTCTTGGTTGAGTGTGTGTAGCTGAGATCAGAGAAGAAGGGCTTTTGCTCCAGACCTGTAGAGCATGACAAGCAGTCTTTTACTTCCTTTGCTCTGTTTTGCTTCCCTCTGAGTACAGCTGCTGTTAATGGCAAAGCTCACTCCTTTAGTTTCTTCACTGTAGCTCTGTTCAAGCTTGGGGACAGGTGGAGGGAATGATGTGGGAAGTAGATTCCATCCTCAGGCACTGGGAACTCCCACCCCTGTCCTGCCATTACCTTAGTATGTGGCATGTAGGAAGCGTTTGTTAGTGGACAGTTTGCCTTCAATGGCAGGTGCTAGCTGTTGTGATTTCACCCCACCTCCAAGGCTAAGTAAGGGACTTCTGTAGCCATGGGGTGCAGTGTGCTAACACTTTTCTGTCTTCTTTGATGGGCAGGTATAACTTGCTGTTCTTTGCATCTGGAGGTGGCAAGTTTAATTATCAAGGAACCAAGCGGTGGCTGGAAGACAATTTGGACCACACTGGTGAGTAAGGGTCTGGCATTCCAGCATGTTCTGTGGCAAGGCCTCTGTTAATACGATTGTTTTAAGTGGCTAGTATGTCAACCCTCCTGTAAAGATCTTGTGTGGGCCTTCCTTTCTTGGGATGGAAATCCCAGCACAAAACAAAGCAATAAAGGTTTGGATTTTTCTGTTTCAGATTCCAGCCTGCTGCAGGACAACGTAGCATTTGTTCTCTGTCTTGATACTCTGGGCCGAGGCAATAGCCTTCATCTCCATGTCTCAAAGCCTCCCAAGGAGGGGACCTTGCAGCATGCATTTCTGAGAGAACTGGAGATGGTAATGGAAAGCATTTTAGGTAGATGGGAACTTGGGACTTACTGTGGGCAGCTGCAGCTCTCCAAGAGAGGAAGGAAGGGAATAAGACATGAAGAAAGGGTATGCCATTGAAATATTTCATGTATTGGTTACGGTCACTTGAGCTGCAGTGCAGACAAATCCTGATGCCACAGTCCCAAACAAAGCAGACTAGTCCTGCTGCATATTCCACTGCACTTCCTTATGGCTTGTTGCTTGCAAAAGCTACCCAGTTAATTTCTGTAGTGACATTAAACCAACTTTTTAATGACAGTAACTGCACCTTAAAGGTGGAAGTGTATTTACCTTCTTGAGCACAAGAAAACTGGGTCTAGAGGGACTGGGCAGCACAAGATGGGACTATGCAGTGGGAAGCATGACATCCTGGATGGCTTGTCCTTTCCCTCAGGTTATTGCCAGCCAGTTCCCAGAGGTGAAGTTTTCCATGGTGCACAAGAAGATAAACTTGGCTGAGGACATGCTGGCATGGGAGCACGAGCGTTTTGCAATCCGACGCTTGCCAGCATTCACCATCTCCCATCTGGAGAGCCACCGTGACAGCCTGCGCAACAGCATCATGGATAGGAGGTTAGAGCCTTAGGGAAGGCCCAAGTTGAAATCCAGCCTGTAAACACAAATTGGCCTCGTGGCTGCTTGTGCTGCTCTGATGGTCAGAGGACGGGTGAAAAAACGCTGGGAGCTGGGCTCTGGATTCAGGCTCGTGCTTGATGCATTGAAAACTGGTGGTTTCTAGAGGAAGCTGATCCCATTGACAAGTCTATAATCTCCTCTTTTGCTTTAGGGCACGAGTAGACACTAAGGCACTGACCAGGAATACCAGGATCATTGCAGAGGCTTTGACAAGGGTCATCTACAACCTAACAGACAAGGTAAGAGTTGCCCGTCCTGTGGTGCTAGCCAGACTTGTCCTGCCCAACCGAGTTCGGTAGCCTGGGTTTTTCTTTCCCTTGCAGGGAGCATCTGCGGATCTGCAGATCTTCACGGATCAGATGGTGAGCACAGTGCATTTCTCTAACCTGTGGGAAGAAGGAATCAAGACTGGGGTAGAGGTCTAGTCTCAGCACATGTGTGGTTGACTCTCTTTCTGTGGTGGTGTTTTTCTGTAGCAGATCCAGCAGGAGCAACTAGAATCAGTGATGGACTGGCTGAGCAGTCAGCCCAGGGCTGCCCAGCTGATAGATAAAGATAGCACCTTCCTCAACACCTTAGAATATTATATGGGTCGCTACCTGAAAGATGTCAAACAGCATCATGTAAAGGCAGACAAACGGTAAGAAAAGAGATGAAAAAAACAGCCAGAGCATGCAAACTGGCTTCCCCCTCCAATGAATTTTGTCTCTGAGCTGCAGGTCTTCTGGCTTCTTGTCATGTGGCTGGAAGTGATTGATCTCTTCTACTCTCCTGCCAGTTTTGGTTCATGCTCTGTTCCCCCAGAGAAAGCTCTTTATCGTTCTTCACAGCACAGTAACGAGTCTCTGCAGCTCCTTCTGTCCGTGGAGCTTGCTTTTTCACTGTTTTGGTTCCACCCTTCCCACTCTGAGTGCTGCTTCTCTGAATGCAGGAAAAGGCTAAGGTCCCTGTGAAAGCTTTCTTTAATTGCAGAAAGGCAACTTCCATCCTGTCTAACCTCCTTGGCTTGAAGCAGTTTAATATATCCCATGAGGCATCTTCTGTGTGCCTCTTCTGAGACAGCTAAACAACGTGTTCTGAATTGTATTCTTAGGCTTCTGATTGTAGGAAAAGAGAGACTTGACAAGTAAAGTCAGTTCAAAACTGGTATGCAAGCTGGTCATGTTTACCTGTCTCTGGTTGGATGAACTCCTTGGGAACAGAGGTCTGGGCTGTCCTTACTGCAGTGTCAAGAAGTGCAGTACAACCTGAAGAATTTGTTCTTTTCACAGGGACCCTGAGTTTGTTTTCTATGACCAGCTGAAACAGGTGATGAACGCATACAGGTATGGAATTCCCTTGGGCACGTTTGGCTATCCTCTCTCTCTGTGGCAGTACCTTCTGTAGCAGTTTTATATGTTCTTTCTTTATTGCAGGGTCAAGCCAGCGATCTTTGACCTGCTTCTAGCTGTCTGTATCGCAGCCTACCTTGGTGTTGCCTATGTTGCAGTGCAGGTAAGAGAAGAGAAGCAGGAGTTGGTGCTCACACAGTCCCAGCACCAAAGGTGGAACAATAATTCCACTTCGCTCTAATCCAAAATGGCTGGTCTATTTTGATGTGCATGTTTCTGAGTATCTCAGTTGGCTGTGCTGAAGGCAATCTCTTGCCAGTCTTGTGCAAAACTGTTTTATAGAGCTCCTTCTGTTGGTCAGGGACGTACACATCTTGCTTGTTAAGCTATTTTGGCTAACAGCTTCAGACTGAAACTTTCCAAAGTAACTAAATCTGCTGTAATGTTAAAGATTTGGAGCTTGTAGTAAGTTGGGAGTGTTAGGAGATCCTTCCAGTATTTGAACTTGGGATGCAGCTTAGAAATGTTTTTTGGTTTTTTTTTTTCCAGTGAAACCATAAATACATCATGTGTCCATACTGATGGAAACGTGCTACTCCATGCCTTAGCCAGCCAGCTTAAATTTAGTGTTTTTGTTTAAGTGTTAACAAAACCACTATGAGCTAGGCTTCTGATTCTGGCCGGGTTCTCTGAAGAACATGGATGAAAGGGAAGCATTTTAGGTCAATCTGAAGTTTGTTCTCTTCATTTGTGTTTATTATTTGTTTGGGGAAACAACAAGCATTTAAAAATCTGATGTAACAGCATAAACAGGAGGGAAAACATACTTCTATTTCTGTCAGCTATTCTTCATTGTGTTTGTTATTACAAATTATTTGAACTCTGGATCTTTTTATATCTGTCAAATATCTGAAGTAGCTGTTATCGAATCAAAATGCCATGAATCAAAGCAGACTCAAAAGCAGAATTAAGTGAATTTCCAAGTCACTGCTGAAGTGGTGAAAGAGAAGATCCAGTTAAAGGATTATGAACTACTGGGAACCTCTGTGTTTGCCTGATTCATTTTAACATCTCTGAAACTGCTAGCAGCAGTGACCAGTATCATGCATATGTTGAGATCTAAATCTTTATCCTCCCCTTCAGAAGGAACAGAATTGCATCAAAAAAATGTAAAATCTTCAGCAAGTGTTTGCACCTTCACAATGGGGTTGATACAGGCCTGCACAAACACTTCTGTAAGCTGTCACTTTCTGTGCAACTTAAAGAAACTGGCTTCATTGTAATAATTCCTCCTAATTCTCCAAGTCCCACTCTGTCTTCAGATGAGAGTGCTAGTGGATGATCCAAACAAGGTGGTGCATTTGTACATTAGTATCATTTTAAGCCTTATAGTAAGTTTTCTCTCTGTGTAGAACACAGTCATTTTATTAGAATTTATAAGGACTCCTGGTTACTTATTTTCCTTCTATCTCCAGCACTTTGGTCTCCTTTACAAGATGATACAGAGATTATCCCTTAAAACCAAGCAGCAGTGAAGCAACGACTCATCACCCTCACAGCAGCACTGAGCCATCGGTGAGCCCATCAGGAACCTTCTGCCTTCCATTGAATCCCGCTGTTTCTCTTCCTCTGTCTCCTCTTTGCTACTCTGTAGAGGGGAAGAAGGCAGAAAGAAAATGAAATTTTAACTGTTGTGCACCTTTTAAGTGCTTTTCTTCACCTTCTTCCCCTGACTTGCACTGTGTCTGTTTTCCTTTGTTTTTTGGCGAGTGAGAGGCTCAGAGACTTCAGCAGTTTCTGCAGGTTGTTTAAACTCTGAACAGCTGGTCCTGAGCAGCTTCTGTGCGTGTAAAACCAAGTCCAGCACCGTTGTGGACACATGTGCCATACAGCCAGCTTGGAAGCTGAAACTATAGAGGAGAGGGACGTGTTATCTCTGCCCATCAAACAAGGACTCAGAGCAGTTGTTTAAAAGACAAAAAGTGCACGTGCGAATTAAAGAGAATACCATTAGCATGTTTTCTTAGAGCACCTCTTCCTTAAGCTCGCAACCTGGCTTTAGGAAGGTGTGCTGAGCAAGCAGTGTCTGCAGCAAGTGTCTTCTTGCATTTTGTTTAGACTGTGCAATAGCTCATTCCCTTTTAGGCGGTGCACTGTAAACAGTCTTGACTGTTATTGACAAAATGAGGAAAGATTGTTAAAATGGGTTCCTTGCATTTAGGGTTCTTACCAGGACAGGTTCTCTCCTCCATCGGAGGATGCATTTTCTTGTGTACATGATTTCTCTTAAAGTTTATGGTCCTTGAGCAGTTCATGGCTGCCACCACTCTGTGCTAAACTCTTTTTTGGTTTTTAAGGGGTGTTCTACAGGCCCAGCTGCTGCAGGATCGTGTTCTGTGCTGTTCTGTGTATTTAAACAAGCTGGTTATATTAATAGCAAGAGCAGCCCAGCTCCTGCTGAGCTCTGGTCTCCAATCTGCATTCCTCAGTTTTCACTTCCACATGTGTTCTGGATGTTGGGGTGTTTTCCCATGTTCACCTGCATCTCAGGGTCTCACTTCACATTTTTCAGCTCTGTTATTTCTGGAAACACTATTTCTACCCTGCACGTATGAGCGAGTTCCCAGAGTGCTTGTTGCTGTCCTTCCATGTGCTGCCCCCAGTATGTATGAAGGGAGGCAGGTCACTTAGCCATTAACAAAAACCCAAAAACAACCAAAAAAGCCCCCACAAAACAAAAAATGAAGTTTTATGAATGTAATTTTTAACATGGCTGTTTCTAGAAATGTACCTAAGAGCGTATCTTGGAACACATGTTCTCTGTCACTTTTATCCTTGAGCAAGCATTATTTTTAGTTTCCTGATGCTTCTGGATGGAGAGAGCTATGTAGTTGCCCAAAATAGTTGCCAGTGCTGTGCAGAGATCAGGAGGGCCAGGTAATCAGTTACTCAAGTGTTGTCATAATCTCAAGTCTTTCCTCGATTCCACCATTCAAGGTGAGCAGGATACTTGTCACCACTTTCTGGTGAGAGCTGAATGCCCTTTCTGGGCAGTGTTGCACTTTGTTTCCTCCCAAGTTCTTCTGGAAAGTATATCAAGATACTGAGTACAGGTTGTAGGCTAGTTGTAGTTCTGTGTGTCCCGATGGAGTACCACTGTCCTGCCACTCAGCAGTGTTTGAGTCCTTTCTATGTTCTATGCACGAGGTCTCTTCACAGCCCATGGTGACTACCTTTTTTTTAAATGAATACTTGTATTTAAAATAACATACTTTACAGAGGCTGAAAAGCTCTTGTGGGTTTGACGAAAGGTGTAACCTTTTTTTCGTATGCAAGGAAAACTCAAGCTGTGCATCCTTGTCTGCACCACGGCCGCTGTGTGCGCACTCGTTAGAACAGTTGTGGCCAGTCACAGTCCTTGTCCTTTGGATGGGGACCAAAGCACTGATTTCCATCCTCCTTAGTTTCACTGTAGTCTCCTTCTTGGGGTACCCTTGCCCCGTGATGTGTGCTTTCTGCTACTTTAAATGTGTTGCAACTTGTTCTTTAGAGGGTCTTTTATTTTCCAAGAGCGCGCTGGTGTTGGTGGCTCACTGTGCCATCAAGCAGGTGCCACGGCACCACATGCTCCGGAGGTATCGGCCCTGCAGGGAAACCTGCCTTCTCCTGATCTTTTCCATGCTTATTTAAAATGCATCTCTCTGCATGCATGAAGCATTCGTGACACTACTCTGACGAATTTATAATGACTTCGGAAATTGCTGGTGTGACTGGAAGATGAGCCTTGACTGTTTTCCACTGACTTTCATGTGCTGCCCTTAGAAACTACGTACATTGTGCTGTGGGAAGGTGCATGCTCTGGACTGTGTAGGTTCAGAACGCACACGGTACAGTGGCTATCTGAAGAACTTCTCTGCAGGTTCTGAATACCTGGGAGTAAGTTTCAGAGGCCTCCAGCTGCATCATCTGTTTCCAGTGTGTTACACCTGGAGAGGGAGTCTTCCTTCCAATCCAGCAGATTACTTAACCAGGCTTAATTAAACTGTTACTTCACTGAGAAAAGTAGGAAAAACAAAATTATTAGTAATCCTGTTGCAGATTGACTTGATGCACATAAAATTTGGAAGTAGCGGGCAAGAGAGAACAGAACCAGCCCCGAGCATTCTTCTTTGCAGTGGAGACTGTCAACCTTTGGTCTTCCAGACGAGAAGCTCAAACTTCAGAGTCAAAAACTTCCACCAAGGCAAGCCAGTGTGGTTGCAGCTATGTCCCTGTCAAGGTTGTAGCATTAAAGCAAATACTTTAGCTCCTTGTGGTCTCCACAATAAACTGTGAACACTCCTGGTGCAGTGCCAGAAGCCAGTGCCAGCTTCCTAAAAGAAAGGTGGATGGAGGTAATAGAGGAGAGTTCATAAGCCTGAAGGGCAGTGGGAATAGTACATTGCTCTCTCCCACACGAGGGTAATTTGTTCTACAATCTGGTTGGATGCATTTTGTGTATCTCTATCTGGCTGCCATAGAAAGTAGTTTTTACTACAGATAGGGGTTTATACTTTTGATCAAAGTGGATGTGCACTGAAACATTATATACTCGGATCCGAGGTTGTCAGATTCCAACTTTCTTGTGGCTGGAACAGAGTGCCCATCCTGGGAGTGAATTTAGTTCCCACATTGCTGTTTCCTTTGGGACGTTGACAGAGAAGCTTGTAAATAGAACCTGCTATTCTGCTAAGTTTTGAAAAAAAGAAGAAAAATGGTGCTGATCCATACTGCAGCATATCTGATCAATTCTGTCACCAACACAGCATGCAAAGGCAGAAATCCAGCAGCTTTTCTGGTAAAATAAAAGTTCTCCACAACATTGCAGAAGAGCTCTGTTGCCCCTATTTTTAGCTGTCCTTTTTATCAAGAGTTTGCCTGGCCTGGAAGGAAGAAGCATGGAAAGCATATGTCCACCTATACACAAGTGGCTAGCGGTTGATGCTTCTAGCCATAAAACAATTTTCTTTGCTCTCTGTCTGACTTTACCTGTTGTCCTGGTGCTGCCAAAGCCTGCAGCTCACAGTAATCTGTTTTTCCAGCAGGAGTTAAGCACTGAAGCTGTTTGTTGCTTCTGTCCACTCCCACCCACCCAGGCACCAAGGGGGATTGTATGCAAGTGGTTTGGAGTATTGTAGTTCACCTCCCAAATAAGAGAGGTGGGTTCATTGTTAGGAAATAAGCGCTGCTGTGCAATATGAATTCCACTCTCGCACTCAGCGCTAAGAGGACCCTGAAGCCAAAGTGGAACTGGGAACCCCGCTGTCTGTGGCTGGAGGAGTCACCACAAGCCGGATGTTTAAAACCACAGATACCCCAGCATTGTTGCGGGGCTTGGTTTGGGGGACGGGTGTGGGTGTTTGTTTTAAATCGTGTGCTCTCATGTTTATAACAAACACGCCAAGATTCAGAGCTTTTCACACACCTTGTGGCCAAGCTGGGTTTTACATTTAAGAGCCATTCAGTCTTGCTTCACAGATCTGAAACAATGGGGGTGCTACTATATGTCTCCGTAAATTTGGCCTCTGGGTACTCAAGTGTGGGCTCCTGCTTGCTCACTTTGATCTGTTTAGTCTCCATTTCTAGTTATTGGATAGCAACTCCAAGGTTATAATCTGGAATATTTGCAGCTCAGGAAAAAGAATTGATTTATCTAACGATGTTAACTCAATTATTTCAGTTATTTATCTCTTGTTTGTCCTAAAGAACAAATGTATGTTGAGGTGAATATTTAAAAGCTAATAGAAAATTCATTGCAGTTGATTTACCTATTTTTTTCTGACTACAAATGTAATAGTATTTAAGTATTTTAACATTTTTCATTTCCTTATTTGTTTGTCCCTTCTTCCCTTGGAAAAATAAACCAAGTGAGTAGGTTTGATGGACAGGTTTGTTGAAGAACTATGTGCTGGTGGAAGCTCAAAAAAGGAATCTCCTTGGATTATCTGAAGGAATATTTCTCCCTGCAAAAAGGGAGAAAATGCGTGTGGTTAACAGCTTACATCATCCCTTCTATATGGTCAGTAGGACAATAGTGCGATAGAAAACACGTACAGACCCTGAGCAAGATTCCAGCACCTTGAGGGGAACAACCTCCCCTTCGCTCAGAGGGTTTGTGCTGATTTGAAGCAATTAAAGTCCACACTCTGGAAAACCGGCCGAGGAGCCAGCACCGCGTCTGCTAGCGGAGGGTGGGTGTGCCTGTGTCACTACCAGATAACTCTGGAACACTCATGAACTGTTTATTCCAACTGCAAACGCTGCGGGAGGTTGTTCGCGGGCCAGAGAGGCCGTGAGCGGGAAGGACCCGAGCCCAGCAGAAAGGGAGGGACACGGGCTGTCCCCCCGAGCCCCCCGCTCAGGCCGCTCCTCCCAGC
>NW_010131847.1:1120-1394 GCF_000699245.1 Pterocles gutturalis | reverse complement strand
CTGCTACCTGAGCAAGCGGTGGCTTAGGCGCCAGCACTGGTTTCTTTCCACAGCTTGTTTTACCTCCTTGGTGCCTCCGTGACGCTCGTTCCCACCCAGCATCCCTGCGACCCCCCCTAACGCGGCTCTGTCCCCACCCGGGGGCTGCGGTGGCTTTGCCGTAACGGGTGCTTGTCCCCCTCCTCTCCGCAGTGTACGCACACAAACAGGAGCCTCCCCAGTATTCCCACACCTCCCGCTTCCCCTCGGCCATGGTGGTGGCGGACAGCAGCAG
>NW_010131847.1:0-1032 GCF_000699245.1 Pterocles gutturalis | reverse complement strand
AGATTGGTCTGGGGGAGGCTGGGGTGGAGACCCCATCCCGCTGCCTGCATGGGTGGCTGAGGATGAGCCCTCCAGCACCAAAAATCCCATCTTAACCCCTTCCCAGGCTCCAAAAAACCCTCTTGGAGATGGCATGGGGGGGATTTGGGTGATGGTCCGACTGTGCTGGACAAGGAGGACTTGGGGTGGTGCCATGCGCATCCCTGGGGCATCTTCATCCCCATGGGAGCATCTTCATCCCCGTGGGAGCATCTTTATCCCCATGGGAGCATCCTACTGGGGTTCAAACTGGGCTGGACGGTCGGGAGCAGGCTGGTCCCTCTGTCCCCGGGGTGAATCGGCGCTGGTTGGAATTGAGGGGAGCAGCTGGGCTGCGATGCTCCCCGACTTTCCCCGTCCCATAAACCTTTGTCGGTGCCGGCGCAGGTGTAAGGCTGGAGTTATCCTGGTTCAGATCAGGCGTGCGAGGCTTTACCCAGACAATGGTCCCTTTCTGAAAGGCAGCTCTGGGGACTGTGGGAAATATGTGGCCCTTATTGATCGCTAGATAAATACAAGAGAGCCTTGAACTTGCATTCTGATAAACTTTCCTACCCAGGTTTGACAGGGGAGAGGAAAAAAATGTCTGCAATGACCACAGAGTAAATACAGCCTGGGATTGCTCCGAGACCCCCCCGGGGATGCTCAGTGAGGGGCTGCAAAGGAGAGAAGTGGGAAGAGGGGCCCAGGAGGGGTTTGGGCTGATGAACCCCATCGCTCCCGGCTCGGGTCGAGCTCCGGCGCTGTGTTGTGCTGGGGGTGACGGTGGATCTGCGCCCGCGCATCCCGGTGTGGGAAGGGGTCAGGCACGGCCGCGCTCCTCGGGAGCCCCATTTCCTCCGTGCGGCGTTATCGGCCCATCTGCTGTGCGCTCAGCCCGAACTCCCCCTGATTAATCCTGCTCCCCCGCCACGGGCTGCCTTTGATGCCGCGGCCGGAGCCCTGGGCGCACAGGAAATATCCCTGGCAGGGACACAGCACCCGGCCATCCCG
>NW_010131846.1:0-788 GCF_000699245.1 Pterocles gutturalis | reverse complement strand
AGGATGCTCCATGCCAGGATATTCCGTGCTGGGATATTCCATGCCAGGATGCTCCACGCCATGGGGATGGTCCATACCACAAGGATGCTCCATGCTGGGATATTCCGCACCGGGATATTCCGTGCCGGAATTCTCCGTGTCAGGATGCTCCACGCCAGGATATTCCGTGCCGGGATATTCTGTGCCGGGATGCTCCATGCCATGGGGATGGTCCATACCATAAGGATGCTCCGTGTTGGGATATTCCATGCTGGGATATTCAGTGCTGGGATATTCCGTGCTGGAATTCTCCACACCACTGGGATGCTCCATGCCATGGAGATGCTCTGTGCCGGGATATTCCGTGCTGGAATTCTCCGTGTCAGGATGCTCCATGCCAGGATATTCCGTGCCGGGATATTCCATGCCGGGATGCTCCACGCCATGGGGATGGTCCATACCATAAGGATGCTCTGTGCTGGGATATTCCGCACCGGGATATTCCGTACCAGAATTCTCCATGTCAGGATGCTCTGTGCCAGGATATTCCATGCCGGAATTCTCTGTGCCACAGGGATGCTCCCTGCCATGGAGATGCTCCACTTTGGGATATTCCGTGCTGGGATATTCTGTGCCGGAACTATCCACACCACGGGGATGCTCCATGCCATGGAGATGCCCGCCTCCGCCGTAACCCTGAGCCCCCAACCCAGCTGGCGACGGGGCGAGGTGGGCTCCCATGGCGGGGGCTGCAAGGGGGCTAAGCGCCGTCGTCGCCGTACCGGGACCCCCCAACGGCGGGTGCATGG
>NW_010131845.1:1668-1888 GCF_000699245.1 Pterocles gutturalis | reverse complement strand
GGGTGGGGGAGGCGGGGACATCGGGATATCGGGGACATTGGGGGACAGGGGACAGCGGGACAGGGATGGGGACATCAGGGACATCGGGATATCAGGACATTGGGGGACAGGGGACAGCGGGACAGGGATGGGGACATCGGGATATCGGAGACATTGGGGGACAGGGGACAGCGATGGGGACATCGGGGACATCAGGATATCGGGGACATCGGGATGGGGA
>NW_010131845.1:0-1458 GCF_000699245.1 Pterocles gutturalis | reverse complement strand
GGGACATCGGGGGACACGGGGACAGCAGGGACATGGGGACAGGGGACATTGGGGACAGGGGGACATTGGGGACGTGGGGACACAGGGACATCAGAGGGTGTCGGGGACATCAGGGGACGTTGGGGGACAGGGATGGGGACATAGGCACATGGGGGGACACAGGAACAGGGATGGGGATGCGGGGACATCAGGGCACATGGGGACGTCAGGGGACAGGGGGACATCCAGGACAGGATGGGGACAACGGGATGGTGACAGGGACATGGGGACGTGGGGACATGGGGGGACATGGGGACACAGGGACAGGGATGGGGACACGGGGACACGGACAGGGATGGGGACATTGAGGGACGCAGGGATGGGGGGTTCTGCAGGGGTGAGGGACACGGGTGGAACATGGGGACATTGGGGGACGTGAGGACATCAGGGGACAGGATGGGGACAATGGGATGGGGACAAGGATGGTGACAAGGACACTGGGACGTGGCGATGTGACAGGGATGGGGACAGCGCAGGGACAAAGTGGGGATGGGGATGGATGGGGACAGGGATGGTGACAGATGGGGACAGTGTGGGCAGTGGGACAGGGGACAGGGACACAAACGTGGGGACACGAGAACAGGAACGGGGACAGGATGGGACCACAGAGATGGGACAGGGACACGAGGTGACACAGGGATGGGGACAGTGACAGGGGTGGTGACAGAGAGCGATATGGGGTCAGGGCTGGGGACAGAGATGGTGACAGGGTGACCCAGGGTGACACGGGGACAGGGAAGGGGACAGTGACAGGGGTGGGGATAGGGTGATACAAGGTCGGGGTGACACAGGGTGACATGGGGACAGGGGAGGCGACAGCGACAGTGACAAGGGGGGGGACAGGGTGACACAGGGTCAGGGTGACATGGGGACAGGGGTGGGATGTTCCCAGGGGTGGCGCCAGGACGGGGACAGGGACAGGGCTGGGGACAGAGCTGGTGACAGGGTGACACAGGGTGACACAGGGGGACAGGGTGACACAGGGTCAGGGTGACATGGGGACAGGGGTGGGATGTTCCCAGGGGTGGCGCCAGGACGGGGACAGGGACAGGGCTGGGGACAGAGCTGGTGACAGGGTGACACAGGGTGACACAGGGTGACATGGGGACAGGGTTGGAGACAGGGTGACAGATGGTGACACGGAGACAGGGATGGGGATGGTGACGGGGTGACAGTCAGGGTGACACAGGGTGACACAGGCACAGGGATGGGGACAGGGGAGGGGACAGTGACAGTGACAAGGGTGGGGATGGGGTGACACAGGATGACATGGGGGCAGGGCTGGGGACAGGGTGACACAGGGTCAGGGTGACACAGGGTGACATGGGGGCAGGGCTGGGGACAGGGTGACACAGGGATAGGGTGACGCAGGGTGATACAGGGACAGGGTTGGAGACAGGGTGACAGATGGTGACACGG
>NW_010131844.1:0-1617 GCF_000699245.1 Pterocles gutturalis | reverse complement strand
CCTGGTGGGCACCTGGCATCCAGCCAAGGATAACCCACCACAGTCCTTTTGGCACCCAACGCAGGGCTCAATAACAGCAGTCCTTGCATTAAGTGTGCTGTAGAACAAGCTCTGGTGCAGGTCACAAAGTTTACTGACTGCACCACTTATCTCAATTTTCCTCAATTTAAAACATGTTAATGCAAATAATGATTTTGTGCTTGGCTCTGGTGATGATGGCTTTGCTGTGCTGGGGGAGCTATTTTGTGGGGAGGAAGAAAGAACTTGGGAATACAGTGGTGTATACAATGTCCGTGTTGTTTGTCCTGGTGCTTTGCTGTGCTGCTGGAGCTATCTTGCAGAAAACGTGAAGGATTACATCTCCCTCTCCTTACCTGGGGTTGAGGTGAATGATTTTATAATGGAGGCCCCCAAGGTCCTTGTTCACCCCTACGTAAGTTGTATAATACTACTAATTAATACTCTTGGTATACTATGGGTTTTGTGGAGTTTAGTCTCATCTTGGTATAAGGGAAGGCATTTTTTGGGTGAAGAAATAACAAAATGTGCCCTGAAGCAGCCAGTCCCTGGGTGGCAGGGCATGTGGAAGGTTTTGGGCAGGTTCCTAGGGCAGTTATCACCTCCCATAGCCTGGGACTTCACACCTAAACAGGTGAGCAACCTTCACAAACTGACACGCCACCTGATAGAAGGGTGCCTTTCATACTCCAGTGAAACCCAACAGCTCTTAGCATTGTACTAGGGCCTCGCCTGTGCCTATTGAGCTGCAGTTCAGCACTTCCAGAAGACTGTGGTTGATGCAGGGACCCAAACTGCATCTAAAGGCACCATGGTTGAGATTGGGACTCAGACAGTAGCACCTACAGTAATTGCCCCAGTGGTAAAGAAGAAGCAGTGGACAAGGAGATCAACAGGTCTGTATCATCGTTTAGTAAGGGAGGAGGAAGACGAGGAAGAGTTTGACCTAGGACCCGGCCCTTCGACAAGCAGAAGGGAGGAAGGAGTGAGAGAAATCAGACTGGAAGCAGAAACTACTCAGTCCCTCACTTCATTAGATCTTTGAGACCTACAGAAAGATTATGGCCACCAGCAAGGTGAGTGGATTGCTCCCTGGCTGCTTTGATGCTGGGATAATGGGGCTGACAGTCAGCGGCTGGAGGGTAGAGAAGCCCAGCACAGCTGGCATCCCTTGCTAGAGACTGGAAAATTGAGAGAGAGATTGGAGGAGAGGCAGCAATTTGCACTCTTTGGAGAAGGCTCCTCTCAGGTGTGAAGGCAAGATATCCATTCAAGGAAGACCTTCTGAGGTCCTCAGCAAAGTGGACTACCGCAGATGAAGGCATTCAATACCTGAGAGAATTAGTGGTGGTGGAAGTTGTCTACAGTGATCTAGACGATGCTTAGGTCTCCACAGATCCAGAGGATGTCCCATGTACCCGGGCCCATGTAGAGGAAGGTGATTCAAGGTGCTCCAGTGTCATATGCTAACAGCTTGGCAGCAATGTATTACCCAGATATGGATACACCAGCTGTGGAGAGGGCATCTTCCTGGCTTCAAAGTTTTAAAGAAAATCTCTGCACCTCCTCATCATCCTTACGGACCAGCACCTTAGCTGC
>NW_010131843.1:0-456 GCF_000699245.1 Pterocles gutturalis | reverse complement strand
GCTGTGTTGCGCCCTTGTTTTTTTGCTTCAGGAAAATTGAAAATGCTATCGGGTTTAATCTTGTTTGTTTTTACAATGGCTGGCACCAAGCTCAGTGAAGCTGTGGCATCACCCCTGGGTGCTGGGTACCCCTTGGTGAACATTTCTGCCAACTACACCAGTAACAGAACTATGCAGGCGATGTTTCCCTTCACTGTCCCCTTCTCCTCCAGATCATTTGCAAAAGCTTTTGAGGACTGTCATGGTTTATAAAACCACGGGGACAGGGTTTTGTGCTTAAACACCTGGTGGGCTGAGGCAGGGGACAGGGAGGGTTTCACTCACCACTCAGGGTCACGGGCAAGAAACTGACACGACTTGGGAAGAACAAAAAAAACCCAATTAAATTTATTAACTATTTACAACAAGAAGCAAGATACTGAGAGAGAGAAACCACATCTTAGAAAGGCACTTCTA